>NC_053023.1:42064155-42087520 GCF_003073215.2 Triticum urartu | reverse complement strand
ACCCTGATTAGAGGAGGAAGCACCTACATCACCAGCGCATGACATGGCCGACCGACCACCTCGTGGCCGGGACAGAGAGGCCTCTAGGCCCTCCACTCAAGCCATGCCCCAGCGCCGCTCAAAGCATACTAAGGCACGGGAAAATGCGCCAGACCTGCGAGACATACTGGAGGACAAGGCAAGACAAACAAGATCGATCTACGGATCGCGCGCGCGCCCCATAGCACATGACGGTAATCGTCACTCCGGACACAATAAATCCGGCCGGGCCGAACACAACAGACAAAGCTCCTTTGAGCTGCGTCGTGATATAGCCCAGTACAGAGGCGCCGCACACCCACTATGCTTCACAGATGAAGTAATGGATCATAAAATCCCTGAGGGCTTCAAACCCGTAAACATCAAATCATACGATGGCACAACAGATCCTGCGGTATGGATCGAGGATTATCTCCTTCATATCCACATGGCCCGTGGTGATGACCTACACGCCATCAAATACCTCCCACTCAAACTTAAGGGATCGGCCCGGCATTGGCTTAACAGCTTGCCAGGAGACTCAATCGGTTCTTGGGAGGACCTGGAAGCCGCATTCCTTGACAACTTCCAGGGCACTTATGTGCGACCACCGGACGCCGATGACCTAAGCCACATAATCCAGCAGCTAGAGGAATCAGCCAGGCAATTCTGGACACGGTTCCTAACAAAGAAAAATCAAATAGTCGACTGTCCGGACGCAGAGGCCCTAGCAGCCTTCAAGCATAATATCCGCGACGAGTGGCTTGCCCGGCACCTGGGACAGGAAAAGCCGAAATCTATGGCAGCCCTCACGACACTCATGACCCGCTTTTGCGCGGGAGAAGATAGCTGGCTAGCTCGTAGCAACAACTTAACCAAGAACCATGGTAATTTGGATACCAAGGACAAAAGTGGCAGGTCGCGCCGGAACAAGCAAAAACGCCGTGTTGGCAGTGACAGCAATGAGGATACGGCAGTCAATGCCGGATTCCGAGGCTACAAATCCGGTCAGCGGAAAAAGCCATTCAAAAGAAATACTCAGGGCCCGTCCAGTTTGGACCAAATACTCGACCGCTTGTGCCAAATACATGGCACCCCCGAAAAGCCAGCTAATCACACCAACAGGGATTGTTGGGTGTTCAAGCAGGCAGGCAAGTTAAAAGCCGAACACAAAGACAAGGGGCTGCATAGCGACGACGAGGAGGAGCCCGGGCCGCCGAACAACAGTGGACAGAAGGGTTTTCCCCCACAAGTGCGGACGGTGAACATGATATATGCAACCCACATTCCCAAGAGGGAGCGGAAGCGTGCGCTACGGGACGTATACGCGATGGAGCCAGTTGCCCCAAAGTTCAACCCATGGTCCTCTTGCCCGATCACCTTTGATCGAAGGGACCACCCCACTAGCATCCGTCATGGCGGGTTCGCCGCATTGGTTCTAGACCCAGTTATTGATGGATTTCATCTCACAAGAGTCCTCATGGACGGCGGCAGCAACCTGAACCTGCTTTACCAGGATACAGTGCGGAAAATGGGCATAGATCCCTCGAGGATCAAGCCCACCAAAACGACCTTTAAAGGCGTCATACCAGGTGTAGAAGCCAACTGTACAGGCTCGGTTACACTTGAAGTGGTCTTCGGATCCCCGGATAATTTCCGAAGCGAGGAGTTAATCTTCGACATAGTCCCGTTCCGCAGTGGCTATCATGCACTGCTCGGGCGAACCGCATTCGCAAAGTTCAATGCGGTACCGCACTATGCATACCTCAAGCTCAAGATGCCAGGCCCTCGAGGAGTAATCACGGTCAATGGAAACATCGAACGCTCCCTCCGAACGGAGGAGCACACGACAGTGCTCGCAGCAGAAGTACAAAGCAGCCTCTCTAGGCAGTTCTCCAGTCCGGCCTTCAAAAAGCCGGACACTGTCAAGCGCGCCCGGAGCAACCTACAACAAGACCGTCTGGCACGTTCCGAGCTAGCGTAGCAATGCGGCCCCAACCCTAGCCCTCGCGATGTAGCGAAACCAGTACTTCGCGTACATAACTACGCTCTTGAAATACCATGGGCACGGGGAGAGGGGCACTATCGCGGCACGCCCGAAACACGGCTTAAACCGCACAAGGGGCCGCCAGATTCTTTTTTAATTTTCTCTTACTTTCAGGACTCCATACTTCGGACGACCTGTTCGGCAATTCAACTGCCGCACAAACGATGCAAGATCCAGGAAAGCAGACAAGCCATGCCGCATTATGGAACTCCCAGGTGGTCTCTATTACGAGCAGTATACCTGTTTTGAATACAATTCCGCGGCCTGCCCCTGGCCAGGACATGTTAAATAGTCCAATTCCTTTTGCTTACCGCACTATTTGTATCGTTCTGCTTTGATAGCAACCTTTCTATAAACAATGCATAGCTTTTGTCTATTTTTTGCATTACCCTCTTTTTATATATACGTTTATTAATAACATGTTGCACCCGTACACTGTGGTACGGCAAATACGCCAGGGGCTTCAGTACCCCTTAATATGGTGTGAGAAGACCGAACACTTTCACAAGTGCGGCACCCCGAACTTATAGCACTATATGCATCGGCTCCGAATCATGATTAGGGTCAATAGTTGGGTTTGCCCGGCTCCTATGTTTTGGTGCCTTATGTTCCGCTATATCGGCTAAGGTAGCACTAGGAGAACTACTGCGATTGTGCCCCAGTTGAGCTGGGCCGAGCACCTCAGTAGAGAAAGCTAAAACTGACTGTCATGATGAGGCGAGAGACCGGTCGCTGTTCGAGAGGTTTTTCGAGTCCTTAAAGACTTATGCCGCTTCGAGCGAGGAACCGGCTTTGTCCGGCCAAGGCGTGGATAGCGCCCCGGATTCGGCCTTCCGAATACTAGGGGCTTCACCGAAATTTAAAATTATAGAGTTCTATGGCTAAGTGAGAGTGTTCAAGCATTATAGTTTTATTGCCTTGTTCGTTGTGCTGATCGCCTCCCTCAAAGGACCCAATCATGGGAAAAAGAGCGCTCAGGTTTATCCCGAACACCCCAGCACTAGTGGTATGGGGGCAGAAGCTGACGACTGGCCATCTCTCAATTTTTATAAACGGCCGCACAGAAAGTAATATTTTAAATTCAAAAGCATTGCTTAGCGCATATGAACAAGTTTTCAGCGCACAGGACAAATACGAGCGAGTTCATTCAAAAATTACATCCCTGGTACATTCATCCGCCATAAGGCGGGCACACGCCAGAACATCCTTATAATAGTTCTCGGGCTTGCGATGCTCCTTCCCCGGCGGCGGCCCGTCCCTCACAAGCTTCTCACCCTCCAGCTTACCCCAATGCACCTTTGCACGGGCAAGGGCCCTACGGGCACCTTCGATGCAGACGGAGCGCTTGATGACCTCGAGCCTTCGACAGGCCTCCACCAGCCGCCGCACTAGTCCGAAGTAGCTCCCAGGCAGGGCCTCTCCAGGCCACAGCCGAACTATGAAGCCCTTCATGGCCTGTTCGGCCGCCTTGTGGAGCTCGACCAACTGCTTCAGCTAGTCGCTCAAGGGCACAGGGTGTCCGGCCTCAGCGTACTAAGACCAGAACACCTTCTCCGTCGAGCTGCCCTCTTCGGCTCGGTAGAATGCGGCGGCATCGGATACGCTGCGGGGAAGATCTGCGAATGCCCCTGGAGAGCTCCGGATTCGGGTAAGTAACAAGTAGTTTACTTTTATATGTCTGCTTTGCATAGAGAATGCCTTACCCGCCGCTATCTTTTTCACCGCCTCCAACTCTTGGAGGGCCTTCTGGGATTCGGCCTTGGCAGACTTGGCAGTTTCAAGGGCCGCGACGAGCTCGGACGCTCGCGTCTTCGAGTCAAGCTCCAAACTCTCATGTTTTTTCATGAGAGCCTGAAGCTCTTGCTGCACCTCGCCGACCTGGGCCTCAAATTTCTCTCGCTCGGTGCGCTCTGTGGCCGCTTTCTTCTCGGCCTCGGACAGCGCCTGCTTGAGGGTCGCCACCTCAGTTGTGGCCCCTACAATAAGCAGTATAGTCCTGTTATTTTTTGCAATTGCATCTTTTTTATATATTTTTTCTATAAGGTATCTCTTACCTTCTTTCTCCTCGAGCTGCCGCTTGGCAAGGCCGAGCTCTTGCTCGGTCCGCTCGAGGCCCTACTTCAGGGCACCCACCTCCGCAGTCAGTGCGGCGGTGGCTAGCAGCGAAGCCTGCACACGCATATTGACTCATTTTTTTAGACTCCTGCGGAATTTATTAGATCCTCTATTCGGCTTTTCTTTCCGAACGCCAAACAGAGCATCAGGGGCTACTGTCTATGCGGTAATATTTTTACATATTTTTACTTACCTCGAAGCCTGTTAGAAGGCTAGCACAAGCTTCAGTCAGTCCGCTTTTGGCAGACCGAACCTTCTGGACCACCGTACTCATGATAGTACGGTGCTCCTCGCCGATGGAAGGCGCCCTTAAGCACCTCCAGCAGATTGTCCGGCGCCTCCGGTTGGACGGAGGACGCCGGCTCAATAGGCTTGCTCCTCTTGGCAGGAGTTCGCCTGCCGCGGTCCGGAACCGTTGATGATTCCGGCGCGGTGTCCGGCTTAAAGCCGGACTTGGAGCCCTGGGGGGTCTTGTCCCCTTTACTCCTGGGGTCCGGGAGGTCGCCCCGCGGCTCCTCCAGGACCGCCTCCTCCTGCCCCGGAGCTCGTTGCGACGCCACTTTGGCGTCGTCCGCAGTGCGGGGGGAGACAGCGGGTGGAACTGAGTTCACGTCCGATGAATCCAGGGAGCCGCATCGTCAAGCCCGTCCTTGGGCGGGCTGCATGATTATGTTCGACGTTAGGGAAAGCTGTGCAAACAAAGGAATATCATGAGTTACTCCGGTATCCGAATACTTACGATTTCGCCGGACGCTTGGCCCTGTCCGGCCAATCCTCTTCGTCCTCGTCGGCGTCGGGGGAGTAGTCCGATGGAGGGGTCTTCCTCTTCTTGGACCCTTCGGCCTCCCCTGCTGGGGCGGCCTTCCTCTTCTTTCCTCCCCCCGCTGGAGGGGGAGAGGTTTCTTCTTCCTCCTCCTCGTCTTCACGGGAGGAGAGCGTCTCGGATTCGTCGGACGACGAGTCAGGCACCACCATATGCCGGGAGTCTTTCGAGTCCCCGTGGCCTTCTTCTTTGGCCTTCTTCTCCGGCACCACATAAGGTGCCGGAACAAGCAGCTTCACTAGGAGAGCAGGGGCTGGTCTTCGGGCAAGGGAGCCGGACAGTTAATCAGTCCGGACTTCACCTGCCAAGCCTGTCAAAGGTAGGGAGTTTAGATCCCGCATAGAGTCAAACTATGAAAACTAACATCCTGTAAAAGGTGATAAGTAGCTTACCTCACTAGCGTGACGCTGCGAGTTGAATCCGCGGTCCTCGGAAGCGGATGCGGGAGCCTCGACGCCTTTGGTTAGCACCCTCCAGACGTCTTCATACGTCGTGTCGAAGAGCCTGCTAAGGGTTTGGTGCTGCGCCGGGTCAAACTCCCACAGATAAAGTCCCGTTGTTGACACGGGAGGATCCGGGAACGAGCATAACCTGACCACATCAACAAGCTTGAGCTGCTTGTTCACCAGGGACTGGATGCATGTCTGCAGTCCAGTCACCTCTCTTTCGTCACCCCACGACAGGCCCTCTCTTTCCAGGACGTGAGCCGCGTGGGGGGTCCGGATCGGAACTTAGGGGCCGATCCATTCCGGATCATGCGGCTCGGTGATGTAAAACCACCCGGATTGCCGCCCCTTCAGGGTCTCCACAAAGGAGCCCTCGAGCCATAGGACGTTGGCCATCTTGCCCGCCATGGCGCCTCCGCACTCCGCCTAGTTGCCGCGCACCACCTTTGGCTTGACGTTGAAGGTCTTGAGCCAGAGGCCGAAATGGGGACGGATGTAGAGGAAAGCCTCGCACACGACGATAAACGCCGAGATGTTGAGGACAAAGTTCGGGGCCAGATCGTGGAAATCCAGGCCGTAGTAGAACATGAGCCCCCGGACGAATGGGTGGAGTGGAAAACCCAGTCCGCGGAGGAAGTGGGGAAGGAATACTACCCTCTCATGGGGCCTTGGGGTGGGGAGGAGCTGCCCCTCCTCAGGAAGCCGGTGCGCGATGTCTTTAGACAAGTATCCGGCCTTCCTCAGCTTTTTGACATGGCCCTCCGTGACGGAGGAGACCATCCACTTGCCTCCCGCTCCGGACATTGCTGGAGAAGGTTGAGGTGGGAAGTGCGGACTTGGGCGCTGGAGCTCGGGTGCACGGAAGATGGATAGGCAAAGGAGGAAGAAGGTGCAGGTAAAAAGGTGGATCCTTATCCCCTTATATGGGCGGATGCGGCTATGCGTCCCCACCAGCCTAGTAAAACTCGCTTGCCTCCCAAGCGCCGTGATAAATGGCGCGGTTGGGTTACCCACGTCCGTATTGATGAGAATCCCGTAAATGGGGGACACGATTTCTGCTTTGACAAGACGTGCCAAGGAAACCGCCTCGCAAAACACGCTGAGGTGTGGAAGTAAAAATGATTCGAGTAAAGGACTTGGCCACAGTATGATGTCACGCTGCGAAATACGTCAGCAGATTAGATTTGTGTTAATATTATTCTCTCTATGGCAATATGTGGAAACTTATTTTGCAGAGCCGGACACTATCCTTGGTGTTTACAAAATTTTATGAAGAACTTGGAGGAGGAACCGGCCTTGCAATGCCAAAGACAATCTGCGCGCCGGACTCGTCGTCATTGAAGCCTGGTTCAGGGGCTACTGAGGGAGTCCTGGATTAGGGGGTGTCCGAATGGCCGGACAATACCTTCAGGCCGGACTCCTGGACTATGAAGATACAAGATTGAAGACTTCGTCCCGTGTCCGGAGGGACTTTCCTTGGCGTGGAAGGCAAGCTTGGCGATGCGGATATTTAGATCTCCTACCATTGTAACCGACTTTGTGTAACCCTAACCCTCTCCGGTGTCTATATAAACCGGAGGGTTCTTAGTCCGTAGACATCCATAAAAAACATCATAACCATAGGCTAGCTCTAGGGTTTAGGCCTCCTTGAATCTCGTGGTATCTACTCTTGTACTACCATATCATCAATATTAATCAAGCAGGACGTAGGGTTTTACCTCCATCAGAGGGCCCGAACCTGGGTAAATCTCATGTCCTTGTCTCCTGTTACCATCCGCCTAGACGCACAGTTCGGGACCCCCTACCCGAGATCCGCCGGTTTTGACACCGACAGAAGTGCTTTCGTCAAGGGTGACCGACACGTGGCATCCACCATAACGGAACGCCGTTAAGCTATCGGGTCGGGTTTTGGATCCGATAACCCGTTAACAGCCCCGACCAATGGGAAATTACCACGTGTAAAATTCTTATTGGCCGGATGAAACATGTGTCAGCTCGTCAGTGGGTCAGATAGGCACCTATGATATGTCGACACGTGCCACGGCCCACCACTGGCCCATTTAGCTTACAAAGCCGGCCCGTTTGACTTGGTCAAAAGTTAACGGGCTGGCCCATGAAAAGCCTGTTAACGGTCTCTTCGCAAATAGCCCATTTTACGGCCCGTTAACTCACGGCCCGTTAGGCCCTAAAGGAATCGGCCCAACAACGTCGTGTGGGCCATCGAATATAACACCAGCCCATTTCACTTTCGGCCCATGTATGGCCCACGACATCTTTCGGCCCATATGAGGCCTTCGTATCTTTCGGCCCTTTACAGGCCCACGGTGACTCTAGCCCATAATGAATAGTAATTTTCTTTATACCCGTTAACGGCCCGTGATTTACATGGGCCGTTTCCAGCCCGTGTTAGCTTCCGGCCTATTGACGGCCCATACGTTCTTGGGCTCCTTTTTGGCCCTCGATTACTTCCGGCCCATTACTGGCATGTTCCCCTAATGGGCCAAATTCGGCCCATGGCAAGAGTCGTCCCGTTACTGGCTTGTTCCCCTAATGGGCCAAATTCGGCCCATGGCAAGAGTCAGCCCGTTACTGGCCTGTTACCCTAATGGGCCAAATTCGGCCCATGGCAAGAGTCGGCCCGTTTCTGGCCTGTTAACCCGTTGCGCCGTTTCCATCCCGTCCTATATCCTGGCCCATTAACGACCCGTTATGTCTGTGACAGAATTAAGCTTTTGTTGTCCTACGGCCTGTTAAAGGCCTGTTACTGTGCTGGGCCGATACCAATTACGCCCGATTACGGCCCATGTAGACCCATTTATCTGACGGCCCAAGGCCCACCGATTACAGGCCCATTTATAGACGGCCCGTAGGAGACCCATGGATCCTACGGCCCGTATATGGCCCATGGTAGTTGCAGCCACTAGCAAACCAAGGAAAAAGAAGACTAGGAAATAAATAAGGCCGAAAGTAACGCTACGCTATTAAGGCGATTGCATAGATTACATCCACTCGGCATCAAAGATCGCCACCAGTGCAAATATAAGGAACACCCTATGTCGGTGTCAAAACCGGCGGATCTCGGGTAGGGGGTCCCGAACTGTGCGTCTAGGTGGATGGTAACATGAGACAAGGGACACGATGTTTTTACCCAGGTTCGGGCCCTCTCGATGGAGTAAAACCCTACTCCTGCTTGATTAATATTGATGATATGGGTAGTACAAGAGTAGATCTACCACGAGATCAAGGAGGCTAAACCCTAAAAGCTAGCCTATGGTATGATTGTTGTTTCTTTTTGTGTCCTACGGACTAAAACCCTCCGGTTTATATAGACACCGGAGAGGGCTAGGGTTACACAGAGTCGGTTACAATGGTAGGAGATCTACATATCCGTATCGCCAAGCTTGCCCTCCACGCCAAGGAAAGTCCCTTCCGGACACGGGACGAAGTCTTCAATCTTGTATCTTCATAGTCCAGGAGTCCAGCCGAAGGTATAGTCCGGATATCCGGACACCCCCTAATCCAGGACTCCCTCAGTAGCCCCCGAACCAGGCTTCAATGACGACGAGTCCGGCGCGCAGATTGTCTTCGGCATTGCAAGGCGGTTCTCCTCCAAATTCCGTGTACCTGTTGAATAATGTCCGTTTCTTGTAAATGTAGTGCTCCTTGGCTTCTACGCCCAATAATGCCCATCTTCCACGTGTCAAACAAAGACGAAAAGTCAGGGTGTTTTTACATTTACACCCCTAGCCACGTGAATGAGCCACCTATTTAAGGGGACGAGGATTTAGATCCAAACCACACCTTCTCCCCTCCGCGAGTGTTCATCAGAGCGTATCCGACAGAGGTCCATTCTATCATGGCCGGCCGCGCAGCTCCTCCTCTCGCCCTTCCACCCTCAGCCTGGAGATTGGGAGAGATGCTCCGTCCCGCGCATAGCAAGCTAGTGACGCTCCAGACCAAGGGATTTCTCCCCCGGCCTATATGGTCCCGGTTCGAGCCGGACTTGCCACCTATAATGGCGGAGAACAAGCGGAGAGCGCCCCCAATCCCTCCAAAGGAGAGCGGGTATGCCTTGTCCCTCATTTAATGAGAGGGCTCGGATTTCCAATTCATCCGTTTCTCCGGGGGCTCCTGGAGTTCTATGGCCTCCAGCTGCACAACCTCATGCCTGCCTCCATATTGCATATTGCGGGCTTCGTAGCCCTTTGCGAGCTGTTTTTGGGTGTCGAGGCTCATTTCGCGCTGTGGAAAAGGCTATTCTGCCTTGTGCCCCGTTCTCAGGAGGGGTCAATATATCAAGTGGGCGGAGGCGAAGTGTGGCGTATCGCCGGGACCGGATATCTATCCGGAACCCCAAAGAAGGCGTCCGAGGACTGGCCTTCAGAATGGTTTTATATAGAGGACGTCCCGCTGCCGGATCCTGTTCGGATCGGCCTTCCTGAGTTCGATAGTGCTCCCCTGAAGAAGCGCCTAAGCTGGCGTCCACGGAGCCCTTAGAGGGAAAGTGACAAGGACGTCCTTTACCTGATGGGCCGGATAAGATTGTTAGCTCATTCCAGACTGACCATGATCAGGGTCATGGCCGCATGCATCTTGCGGGGGGTGCAGCCGCTACAGTATAGAGGCCACCCCATGTGGGACTTCAACGGAGAGGATGACGCCACCCGCCATGGCCGTAAGGGGCCGGAATCGGCTGCCGCTCTAATAAAGATCTTGTCCGCTTTGTACAAGGGAGAAGAGGAGGAATTTCTCCGCGTCAACCCATAGGGTGGATTTACAATGTACAATCCTCCAAGTTGGGTAATTGGACACTTTTACTTGCCCATCCTTTTTATATTCCCATCGTTAAATATGTAGTCTAACAACTTCAATGCAGGAACTGCGCCAGGCTGTTAAAGAAATAAACAGCCCTCCTCCACAACCCGAGGATCCGGGACGATCCCTCGACCCGGCCTCCCAAGAGGATCCGTAATTATATGTGGAGCTGATTGATGGGGTGTTTCATCAATTGAGCAAGGACAACGCCTTGGTGGCCATCACGATCGATTACGCCGGGCTACTCCCCGCCTCACAGGTAACTGAGACCGAAGTCCCAACACCTTGAAAAGGGATCCATCCTCGCGCGTTTTCGATTTCGTATAACAACCGTGTTTTGCAGGGGAGGTCCTTGAGACGGGAGGCCGAGCCTGCGGCGACTAGCCAACGAGGGGCTGCAAGGCCCCGTGGGCTGAAAAGAAGTGCAGTCCGGGCTGAAAAGAAGCTAGAAGAGTGTCCCAGGAGCTAGAAGAGTGCAAAGCCGAACTGGAGGCTGCACTAGCCGCGGCAGGGGAGCCCAAGGAGACCCCCTCTGGTAATATATGCTTCGAAAGATAAGTATTTTGGGAAGTGCGGCATGGGTGCAAATCTGACAAATAAAATTGCAGATGGCGCCGGATTAAATCCGGAAAGGCAACAACTCCCACGCCAGCTGAAGGCTGGTGAGAGCGTGCTGACAAAGGTGAGGCGGGAGAAGAACGATCTCCAAGATGCCAACACCAAGCTGGGCGTTGAACTGAAGGATGTTCATGCCCAGCTGTCAGACTCTGTTAAGGAGAATCAGCGGCTTCGACTCGGCATATTTAATAAGTGCTTAAACGAACTTTGAAAAAAGAGTTCGGCGAGGAAGTTGACTAACAGAGTAATGTCTGTAGGTATGCTAATGGGTCGTCCTGCAGAGGAAATGCCCGGTTCTACGGGTGACCTTCTTCCCGAGCTCTCACAACTGCACGAGCGAGTTCGGCAGGTGATGCAAGGCGTCGCCCAGGCCTTGTGGCCATCCGTATCCATGCCCGAAGGCCTTGGAGAGCTTGCAGAGAAGCTGAAGGGAGCGCGCCGGCGCTTCCGATTGTGGAAGATATCGGCCTGCCGTCAAGGCGCCAGGGAGGCCTGGGCCATGGTGAAGACGCGGTACACGAAGGCTGACCCAAACCACATGGCCGAGGTCGGACCTGTGGGGACCGATGGGAAGGAGATCCCTGTGAGCTTAGTATACGGCCAAGTAGAATTGGCCGCAAAGTATTCCCAACAGGACTGTAAACTGGACAGCCTGTTAGATGGTATTGAAGAGGAATACAATCAGTCAGATTGACTATGTAATTTTAATTGACATGTGTAATGCCTTCTAGCCGGTTGTAGATCGTTTGTTATGGCCGACCTTTTCGCTTCAACCTCGGGACCTGATGGTCCGGAGTGTGTCCGAATACCCTCGCGGTTATATAAGAACCGGGGTATGCATGGAGACCAGGCGTAGGGGTCATTAGTGCTTGAACAGACAAGTGCCCAACTAGTTATGTTATATTACATGGTTAGTAAGAAACATCTTCTAGGCAGAATAGTTCCGTTAGGGGTTCCTTTCCCTGGGAGGCATGCCCTAAAGTGCATGTCCATTCTGCGAAAAGAGGCGCAGGAAAATCATCTGGGGGCGCATAAATAAATAAGTGAAAAAAATCATCTTTAATTCACCGACCGAATATTCCCTTAAGAACGCTAGCTTTCGGCTTCACCCGGTCTGAGGTACACATCCGGCTGACCCGGCAGTAACAATCGCAGAGGTGCTCCCTTTACCACCTAGCCGAACAATCGGGAACGTAGGGGTAAGCACAGGAGCCAGGAAACCCAGCTTGGCCAAAACTTAAGTCATATCGATGCATATAATGGTGAATAAAAGGTACATGCGGAAGTGTGACACATGTGTTGGGCATGAAGCCCGTATAAATAAGCTTCTGTTTAAAGAAGCCCCCAGGTTTAATGAGCGCGGATAGCGCGTCACTTGATGAGCCTTTAAAGGCTATAAGAGAAAGGGAGGGGAGAAGGAGAGAAATGTAAGACAGAAAGTATATAAAAATGGACAGAGGAAGGAGACAAACATAGAGTCCGGCGCTAGGCATAGAATCTTCAGAGACGGGCTGCGTTCCATGGGTTCGGCTCGAGTCGGTTATCCGATGCATCTCGGAGGCGGTACGCTCCACCAGTCAGGACTTGGTCAATTATGAAGGGACCTTCCCACTTGGGCTTGAGTTTGTCCTTTTTCTTGTCCGGCAGGCGTAGAACTAATTCGCTAACGTTGTAATTTTTGGCCCGTACTTCTCTGCTTTGGTATCTTCGAGCCTGCTGTTGATAGAATGCGTAACGGGCTTTTGCCACGTCACGCTCCTCCTCCAAGGCGTCCAAACTGTCCTGCCGATCGAGCTCGGCTTCTCTTTCTTCGTACATGCGCACTCGAGGTGAGTCATGAATTATGTCGCAGGGCAAAACTGCCTCTGCGCCGTACACCATGAAGAATGGTGTGTATCCGGTGGTGCGATTCGGCGTGGTCTGCAGCCCCCCCAGAGTACGGAGTCGAGCTCCTCTACCCAGTGCGTATTAGATTCCTTAAGGGACCGCACTAATCTGGGTTTGATGCCACTCATGATAAGACCATTTGCACGTTCGACCTGGCCGTTAGTTTGTGGGTGATAGACGGAAGCATAATCGAGCTTGATGCCCATGTTTTTGCACCAGAGTTTTACCTCATCGGCTGTGAAGTTCGTGCCGTTATCAGTGATGATGCTGTGGGGGACGCCGTAACGGTGTACAATCCCGGATATAAAGTCTATCACCGGTCCGGATTCGGCCGTCTTAACAGGTTTGGCTTCTATCCATTTGGTGAACTTATCCACCATGACCAGTAAGTATTTTTTCTTGTGGGTTCCGCCTTTAAGGGGTCCAACCATGTCAAGCCCCCAGACCACGAAGGGCCAAGTGATGGGGATAGTTTGGAGGGCGGTGGGTGGCATATGGCTTTGGTTTGCAAAAAGCTGGCAACCGATGCATCGTTGGACTAAGTCCTGGGCGTCTGTCCGGGCCATCGGCCAATAAAAGCCTGTACGGAAGGCCTTGCTTACAAGGGACCGAGCTGCAGCGTGATGACCACCGAGTCCGGCATGGATTTCAGCCAGAAGGTTCCGCCCTTCCTCTTCGGAGATGCACCTTTGAAGGACTCCGGTAGTGCTTTTCTTATAAAGCTCTCCCTCATGGACTTTATAGGCTTTGGATCGCCGCACTATGCAGCGTGCCTCATTTTGGTCCTCGAGGAGTTCCTGCCTAGTAAGGTAGGCTAGGAATGGTTCTGTCCACGGGGCGATGACGGCCATTATTATGTGGGCTGAATGTGTTATTTCATTGGCAGAGCCTCCAATTATGTCAGAGTGTTCGATGTCGGGAAGTGCGGTTGGGTCCGGGCTGTTATTGCCGGGTTCCCCTTCCCATACTATGGATGGCTTGAACAGCCTTTCCAAGAAGATTTTGGGGGGGACTACATCGCGTTTTGCGCCGATGCATGCCAGGACATCTGCCGCCTGATTATTTTCCCGGGATATATGGTGAAATTCGAGCCCTTCGAACCGAGCTGACATTTTTAAGACGGCGTTGCGATAAGCTGCCATTTTTGGGATCCTTGGCATCAAAGTCTCCATTTATTTGGGATATTGCGAGGTTCGAGTCCCCGCGCACCTCTAGGCATTGAATGCCCATGGATACTGCCATCCGGAGACCATGTAAAAGGGCCTCATATTCGGCTGCATTGTTGGAGTCTGTGTACATTATCTGGAGTACGTATTGGACTGTGTCTCCTGTGGGGGACGTCAAAACGACGCCAGCCCCTAGACCGGCCAACATTTTGGAGCCATCGAAGTGCATGACCCAGTTTGAATATGTGCCGTACTCTTTAGGGAGTTCGGCCTCCGTCCATTCTGCGACGAAGTCGGCCAGAACTTGCGAATTGATAGCTCGCCGTGGCTTGTAAGTTATGTCGAAAGGGAGGAGCTCGATGGCCCATTTTGCAATCCGGCCCGTCGCATCGCGGTTGTTTATAATATCGTTAAGTGGCACTTCTGAGGCTACTGTTATTGAACACTCTTGAAAGTAGTGTCGTAGCTTCCGGGATGCCATAAATACCACGTATGTAATCTTTTGATAATGCGGGTACCGTGACTTGCATGGAGTAAGCACAGTGGACACATAGTAGACCGGCTTTTGAAGGGGGAATTCGTGTCCGTCTGTTTCTCGTTTGACGACGAGCACTGCGCTTACGACCTGATGGGTTGCTGCAATGTATAATAGCATTGCTTTGCCAATGTTTGGCGCGGCCAGGACTGGGTTTGTTGCCAAGATGGCTTTTATTTCATCGAGTCCGGCCGTGGCTGCATCCGTCCACTCGAAGTGTTCGGTGCGCCGAAGGAGGCGGTAAAGGGGTAGTGCCTTTTCTCCCGAGCGGGAGATAAAGCGGCTTAGAGCTGCTACGCATCCGGTTAATTTTTGTATTTTTTTGAGGTCCTTTGGGATATCCAATTGTGACAGAGCTCGGATCTTGGTTGGATGTGCTTCAATTCCTCTACCGGATACAATGAAGCCCAAGAGCTTTCCTGGTGGAACGCCGAAAACACATTTTTCCGGGTTGAGCTTTATGTCGTATGTTCGGAGGTTATCAAATGTTAGCCTCAAGTCGTCTACTAGAGATTCGACATATCTTGTTTTAGCGACCACGTCATCTACGTATGCCTCCACTGTTTTGCCGATCTGGTTTGCCAAACATGTCTGAATCATGCGCTGGTATGTTGCGCCGGTGTTTTTGAGCCCGAAGGGCATTGTGTTGAAGCAGAATGGGCCGTAATGGTGTGATGAATGCCGTTGCGGCTTGGTCTGACTCTGCCATCTTGATTTGATGGTAGCCGGAGTATGCGTCGAGGAAACACAACGAATCGTGTCCTGCGGTAGCGTCGATAATTTGATCGATGCGGGGGAGAGGGAAGGGATCCTTTGGGCAAGCCTTGTTAAGGTCTTTAAAATCAACGCACAGGCGCCAGGATTTGTCCTTCTTTGGTACCATCACCAGGTTTGCTAGCCAGTCCGGATGTTTATATCTTTGATGAATCCGGCCTCCAATAGCTTGGCTAGTTCCTCTCCCATGGCCTGTCTCTTAGGTTCGGAAAAACGCCGAAGAGCCTGTTTGACTGGCTTGAATCCTTTTAGGATATTTAAGCTGTGTTCGGCCAGCCTGCGTGGGATTCCTGGCATGTCTGAAGGGTGCCAGGCGAAAATGTCCCAGTTCTCTCGTAGGAACTCTCGCAGTGCGGCATCTACATCAGGGTTTAACTGTGCCCCGATGGAAGCTGTTTTATTGGGGTCCGTTGGATGGACCTGGAATTTGACTATTTCGTCCGCCGGTTTAAAGGAGGTGGACTTGGATCTTTTGTCGAGTATCACATCGTCCCTATTCACCGTGGAGCGCAGCGCAGTCAGTTCCTCAGCCGCTAGGGCTTCGGATAGTGCCTCGAGGGCCAGTGCGGCTGTCTTGTTTTCGGCGGAGTGCTATGTCCGGATCACTAGCGAGAGTGATGATTCCGTT
The DNA here is from genome assembly GCF_003073215.2 of Triticum urartu. Taxonomy (NCBI): domain Eukaryota; kingdom Viridiplantae; phylum Streptophyta; class Magnoliopsida; order Poales; family Poaceae; genus Triticum; species Triticum urartu. The sequence goes on along the minus strand of NC_053023.1, from coordinate 42,071,648 downwards.
AGGCCCGGGCATCTTGAGCTTCATGTACCCGTAATGGGGTATTGCTTGGAAGATTGTAAACGCTTCCCGCCCTAGCAGAGCGTGATCCGCTACTGAACGGGCCACTTGGAACGTGACCTCTTCGGACCTATAATTATCCGGCGTGCCGAACACCACATCTAGTGTGATTTTTCCTGTACAGCGCGCTTCCCGACTGGGGATTATTCCTCTAAAGGTTGTGCTGCTTCGCTCAATGCGGTTCCAGTCTATTTCCATTTTTTGAAGGGTTTCCTCATAAATGAGGTTCAATCCGCTGCCTCCATCCATGAGTACCTTGGTAAGGCGAAAGCCGTCCACTATTGGACTGAGGACCAATGCGGCTGGTGCTCGGGCTATTCGGAATTTAGGTTCATCATTGGCATTAAAAGTAATAGCCGTGTCACTCCATTGGTTTATTGTTGCTACTTGATAGACATTGGCAACGCTGCAGAGTGTTCTTTTTCGCATATTATTTGATGTGAAAGTCTCGAAGACTGTTAATACCGTACTGGTGTCTCTGGGGTGGCTTTCTATGGCTTCTGGGATTAGAAGATCTTTGCCAATTTTGGCCACCTGCCGGAGTATCCAACATGCTCTAAGGCTATGAGTTGGTGTGGCGCCCTCTGTACTGTGAATTTTACAGGGTCCATTAAGCCATCCTTCCAGTATGGTTCCATGCCCTGTAGAGGGTTTTTGCTTTTTGGTGTTTAACCCGGGTGTCTGGCGATGATGCACCCTTTTATTTCAGACTGGGTTTGTATTCAGGGCCAGATTGTCCCAAAATTTTATTTCGGTTTTCCAGGCGCTTTCCATCGCACAGTACTTTCGTACAATGGACGCCAAGTCAGCGAAGCGTGTAATATCACGGCGACTTATGGCGTTGAGGATTCCCTTGTCCGTGCAATTATTGCAGAAGAATGAGATTGCGTCTTCCTCGCGGCAGTCCTTTATCCTGTTCATAACCAGGAGGAATCTGGCCCAGTAATGATGTACTGTTTCTTCGGGCTTTTGACTAATTTGGGATAGATCGCTTATGTTCGGGTGTGTGGGTGGAATTAAATGCGAAGCCTCACCCAATCTGAGACTCAGAGGCCAAGGAGTTTCCGAACTCGGAAGTTTGGATTCTTGGATGTTGTCCAATGAATCTAGCCCGTCGCTTGACTCTAAGTTCAGGTCTTGAGTGATGTCCTCCCCTCCGCGGGTATCCGGTTGGAGGGATCGGGAATCCGGACATAGCTAGTCCTTAAGATAGATGAAGGGTCACCACATTGTCCTTCTACCACTGCAACGTGATGGGTGACATGGGGAGAGTTAATCTCTCTCAGATCGGGTTTAGGCCCAATCTGGTCGTAATCTGTTGTGACTCCCAGGGCGGCGATGAGATCCAAGAGCTCGTTTAGGGAAGAGAGCTCCCTTGGATCTAACTGCTCGGCGAGTTCCAAGCTGACGTGAAGATTGCTTTCGATGGCCTGAGAGGTCATCGTCGGTGCAGCAGCCGAACAGGCGGTCATAAGAAAACCACCTAGCCGGAGAGTTTGGCCGACAGCCAAAGCTCCCTTAGCAATGGTGCCGTCTTTAAAGACGGGATGAGGCATCCTTCCTAATGGCGACGGCACAGAGGAACTCTCAATGAAAGCACCAATGTCGGTGTCAAAACCGGCGGATCTCGGGTAGGGGGTCCCGAACTATGCGTCTAGGCGGATGGTAACAGGAGACAAGGGACACGATGTTTTTACACAGGTTCGGGCCCTCTCGATGGAGGTAAAACCCTACTCCTGCTTGAAATATTGATGATATGGGTAGTACAAGAGTAGATCTACCACGAGATCATGGAGGCTAAACCCTAAAAGCTAGCCTATGGTATGATTGTTGTTTCTTGTTGTGTCCTACGGACTAAAACCCTTCGGTTTATATAGACACGGAGAGGGCTAGGGTTACCAGAGTCGGTTACAATGGTAGGAGATCTACATATCCGTATCGCCAAGCTTGCCTTCCACGCCAAGGAAAGTCCCTTCCGGACACGGGACGAAGTCTTCAATCTTGTATCTTCATAGTCCAGGAGTCCGGCCGAAGGTATAGTCCGGCTATCGGACACCCCCTAATCCAGGACTCCCTCACCCTACACTATACAAAAATGGCTTGCTGTTTTCTTCAGCCGGTGGCTGCACGTTAAGAATAAATTTTGTATCGCACCAAAACAAATTACAACTATATAACAAAAGGAAGGTTGGCATAAAACTTAACAGTCTAGCAGATAAATGCACCACCAGAAGTTCAGAAGCTCAGTTCATTTGACCTGACTGTTACGTTTTCATGCTGTATTGTCCGATGGAGCACCATAACCCTGCCTTCATTTCCCCTAGGCTCCTGAACAACATAGCAAATGTCTGATAGTCTGGTTTCAAAACCATGGCATATCTTGACAACATTGAGCAATGTTTCTCCTTGTTTCACAAAGGGTCTCTGTTAGGGAATGGAATTGTGTCTGGAGCGCAGATACAACATTTCTTTGAGCTTGCATATCTTGATCATGAGGCAGTTTGGACAATATTGCCTTAACAACCAACCCAACATTACGCAGGAACATGCTTTTGGCACTATTAGTGGACAGGTACTGACCCACTGCAGCAAGAGCTGACATTGCGGTTATAGTTGCCTCGCCACCTTCAGAAGGTGGCGGTTCCACCATTTTTCCATAGCTCGCTGAAAAGTTGAGGTTTTACATTAGTAGTACCAGAACAGAAGATATTAAGGAGGCAGCAAAACCAAACAAAATAGCTTTGGTCTATATACAGAACTTATTCTGGTGAACCCATGTAAAATATTAGTTGTATTTTATTGCAAAGTACATAATAAAACCAGGTTCCAAACATATGACCATGTACCATCGCTAATGTATTGTCTATTTCTTCACATTGTATTGAGGGCTAAGGATAAAGAGACGAAGTTTATAATACGGTAAGCATAGTATGACATCATTCATATCACAAAACAACTGAGAACAGACAAACATGCAATTGTAACTTTGTGTGGGCAAGTCCAGCACGGAACTAGATTACGGGTCAAGATCAAAGGAACATCACTCCTCTCATTTAAACCTTGTAAGGTGCAATGATACGCTAAGATAATTGTGTATAAAATTGAAAATAGTAATAGACATTGGCTGCAAACCATGCAGTTCAAGGCACAAGTCAGAGTAAGTAGTAGTTAAAAGGCATGAGGATTAAGGACTTACAACAGCGGCTTTGACTAGTGTAGTCATGCCCTTCTTCTTGCTGGTGTGACAGTCCTTGAAGATTTCCACAACATTTGGTTCAGGTACTTTTTGGTCCTTGCGGGCTTTTCTCTGCATTTCGAACAAGTCAATATAGATCTGATAATATGGTACAGCGAAAAGAGTGAAAGAGCAGCTAATTACAAGAGCCTGCAGTGTGCAATATAGCTACGAGATCCCGTCGTCTATTGGAATTTCACTTTCATACGGTTGGCCTTGTTCTTTGAACAGTTCACCTACAAGAAGATAGATTTGTGTGGCACATGCGTAAATAGGACTTCAACATGTGATCTGATCACATATATATATATATATATATAATGTACCTAATACTTCGGATCAGACCAGTGTTTAACAAGGCCCCTCCAGTCTTCATCCGATATATTTTCCACTGAAGATGTTTGGGAAAGTTCACTGTTAGCCTTGCCTTCAAAGTGAGTTTTCCTCAAGTTATACCGATACTGTCGCAGAGCTGACTTGAAAACATGGGTGCAAGCTTGTCTGGTTGCATCATCTTGGCTATCCAACTTGAACCTCATCTGTTGAAAATTATGGGAGTCTCATTATCAGCAACCTAGAAAGTATGGGACAGAGCAAGACGATATTACTAGTTTCCATACATAACCATACTTACAGATAAATGGTCGAGGAAGGTGTTGAATTGGGTTTTGTCTTTGTCATTCCTGTACTGAATCCATGTTGGGAGGATACGTACATGACACCTAACGGCAACCACTGCCTTCGATACTAACTTGGCTGACTCTGTAGCATCACATGGCCTTTTTAAACCTGCCTCAAAACGGATCTCCATTCTTCCTCCTCTAGATTTAGTTAATCCATCGAGCATTATCCCTGATGTTTGTTTTCTCTTGCGCCCAGGTGCTAGTCCAACAACAAACATAGGAAGTGTTAGTGTACATCAAATTGTCATACTACATATAAAGAAGCATGCAACTGTAACTTGACTCCAGCAACTACCTTCTTGCTGTTAAAGCTCACAAGGTTCATCTGATATTGCCAACTCGTCTTGTGTCAAGAGTGCTTGGGAAGTAGTGTCAGGTGGCAAGGGAGCTTGGGAACGTGCTGCTAGCTCAGTTGACGCACGAGTAAGTCGTGCAGCTGGTAGTACTGTGGTAGGTATTGCAAGAACTAGGGCTGTCTCTGCTTGTTTGGTGGCGGCTATTTGTTTCTGTTTGGCTTTTTTGCAACTCGTGTAGCATGGGATGCCGTGTTTGTAGAATTTTCCGCTGGACTTTGACCTTCTATTGCACCATCAGTACCAGCAGAATCTGCAGGATTCATCCGCTTCTCATTCCCTGCCATTCTGTGTTTCTTCCTCTTTCTCTGTGCCATGTTAAGTCAAGCCAACAAGAAAAATGAATAACAATTTAGTTCTTCAGAACAAATTGATGCGTGATGCAGACGAACTGAATTTTGATGTTAGACAACCACATGATAGGAGGATGTAATATGTATGAAAAACAGGATGGAAAAGATAACCAGAACTATGATGTGTAAACTAAGAAGAAGACATTTCACCAAATTAGAAGTAATGAAATGGAAGGTAGACACCATATGAAAGATGCTACAAATATCGCTCTGCCAAGTTAACATTGTCTCATCATAAATGGCGTTTAAACAAATGTGAAGCAGTATGATACGTCTCCGTCGTATCTACTTTTCCAAACACTTTTCCCTTGTTTTGGACTCTAAATTGTATGATTTGAATGGAACTAACCCGGACTGACGCTATTTTCAGCAGAATTGCCATGGTGTTGTTTTATGTGCAGAAAACAAATATTCTCGGAATGACCTGAAACTCCACGGAACACCTTAGAAAAAATAATAAAAAATCCTCGCCAAAGATGAAGACCAGGGGGCCCACACCCTGTCCATGAGGGGGGGGCGCCCCCCTCTAGGGCGCGCCCCCTACCTCATGGGCCCCCTGGATGCCCTCCGACGCCAACTCCAACTCTATATATCCGCTTTCGGAGAGAAAAAAATCAGAGAGAAGAAATCATCGCGTTTTACGACATGGAGCCGCCGCCAAGCCCTAAAACCTCTCGGGAGGGCTGATCTGGAGTCCGTTCGGGGCTCCGGAGAGGGGGATTCGTCGCCGTCGTCATCATCAACCATCCTCCATCACCAATTTCATGATGCTCAACGCCGTGCGTGAGTAATTCCATTGTAGGCTTGCTGGACGGTGATGGGTTGGATGAGATTTATCATGTAATCGAGTTAGTTTTGTTAGGGTTTGATCCCTAGTATCCATTATGTTCTGAGATTGATGTTGCTATGACTTTGCTATGCTTAATGCTTGTCACTAGGGCCCAAGTGCCATGATTTCAGATCTGAACCTGTTATGTTTTCATGAATATATGTGTGTTCTTGATCCTATCTTGCAAGTCTATAGTTACCTACTATGTGTTATGATCCGGCAACCCCGAAGTGACAATAATCGGGACCACTCCCGGTGATGACCATAGTTTGAGGAGTTCATGTATTCACTATGTGCTAATGCTTTGTTCCGGTTCTCTATTAAAAGGAGGCCTTAATATCCCTTAGTTTCCAATAGGACCCCGCTGCCATGGGAGGGTAGGACAAAAGATGTCATGCAAGTTCTTTTCCATAAGCACATATGACTATATACGGAATACATGCCTACATTACATTGATGAATTGGAGCTAGTTCTGTGTCACTCTATGTTATGACTGTTACATGATGAACCGCATCTGGCATAATTATCCATCACTGATCCGGTGCCTACGAGTTTTCCATATACTGGTTCTCGCTTATTTATTTTCCCGCTGCTACTGTTACAATCACTACAAAATACCAAAAATATTTACTTTTGCTCGCACTACTCTTTTGTTACCGTTACCACCACTATCATATTACTTTGCTACTAAACACTTTGCTGCAGATACTAAGTTTCCAGGTGTGGTTGAATTGACAACTCAACTTCTAATACTTGAGAATATTCTTTGGCTCCCCTTGTGTCGAATCAATAAATTTGGGTTAAATACTCTACCCTCGAAAACTGTTGCGATCCCCTATACTTGTGGGTTATCAAGACCTTTTTCTGGCGCCGTTGCCGGGGAGCATAGCTCTATTCTTTGAGTCACTTGGGATTTATATCTGTTGGACACTATGAAGAACTTGAAAGACGCTAAGACAACAATTTATCCCTCAACTACGAGGGGAGGTAAGGAACTGCCATCTAGCTCTGCACTTGATTCACCTTCTGTTATGAGTAAGCTAGCGACACCTAAACCTGCTTCTGCTATTCGTTCCGATATGTCGCATGTTATTGATGATGCCACTTCTGCTATGCATGATACTTATGATGAAACTGCTTCTATGCCTGATACTACTGTGCCCCTTAGTGAATTTCTTGAAGAACAAATTGCTAGGGCTAGAGAAAGAGAAATTGATGAATCTGAATACGATGATGAAAGTGATGATGAAAATATGCCTGTTATTCCTCAGGGTTATCTTTTTGATAAAGATTCTTCTTTAGCTATTTTAGCCTGCAAAGATAGATATGAGCTTAAGAGGTTATTGATTAAATGGAACAAAGAATCACTTAGAGATAAAATGAAACCTGATCCTGCTTTTGCAACTTCACCTATCTGTGTTCCTGATAAGGATTATGAATTCTCTGTTGATCCAGATATAATTACTTTGGTTGAATCTGATCCTTTTTATGGCTATGAATCTGAAACTGTTGTGGCACATCTTACTAAGTTAAATGATATAGCTTCCCTGTTCACTAATGATGAGAGATCGCGTTACTTCTATATACTCAAAATATTTCCGTTCTCATTAAAGGGTGATGCTAAGATATGGTTTAATTCTCTTGATCATGGTTGTGTGCGTAGTCCCCAGGATATGATTTATTACTTCTCTGCTAAATATTTCCCTACTCATAAGAAACAAGCCGCTTTAAGGGAAATATACAACTTTGTGCAAATTAAAGAAGAGAGTCTCCCACAAGCTTGGGGGAGGCTTCTCAAGTTACTTAATGCTTTGCCTGATCATCCTCTTAAGAAACCTGAAATACTTGATATCTTTTATAATGGACTAACCGATGCTTCCAGAGATTACCTGGATAGTTGTGCTGGTTCTCTTTTCAGGGAAAGAACACCGGATGAAGCTGAAATTCTATTGAATAATATGTTGACAAATGAAAATAATTGG
>NC_053023.1:41505087-41724886 GCF_003073215.2 Triticum urartu | reverse complement strand
CAAGCTTAAACCTTTGCTTGTCCTCAAGCAATTCGGTTGACAAACTGAAAGTGATAAAGAAAAACTTTTACAAACTCTGTTTGATCTTGTTGTTGTAAATATGTAAAGACAGCATTCAATTTTTCAGCAAAGATTATGAACTAACCATATTCACAATAACATTTAGGCCTCATGTTCACTCATATCAATGGCATAATCAACTAGCGAGCAATAATAATAAATCTCGGATGACAACACTTTCTCAAAACAATCATAATATGATATAACAAGATGGTATCTCGCTAGCCCTTTTTGAGACCGCAAAACATAAATGCAGAGCACCTCTGAAGATCAAGGGCTGACTTGAAATTGTAATTCATGGTAAAAGAGATCCAGTCATACTCAATGTAAACTAATAGTAATAGATGCAAATGAGAACGGTGCTCTCCAACTGGTGCTTTTTTAATAAGAGGGTGATGACTCAACATAAAAGTAAATAGATAGGCCCTTCGCAGAGGGAAGCAGGGATTTGTAGAGGTGCCAGAGCTCGGTTTTGGAAACAGAGATGAATAATATTTTGAGCGGTATACTTTCATTGTCAACATAACAACCGAGAGATCTCGATATCTTCCATGCTACACACATTATAGGCGGTTCCCAAGCAGATTGGTAAAGTTTGTACCCCTCTACCACCAACAAACATCAATCCATGGCTTGTCCAAAACAACGGGTGCCTCCAACTAACAACAATCCTGGGGGAGTTTTGTTTGCCATTATTTTGATTTGATTTGAGCATGGGACTGGGCATCCCGGTTACCAACCATTTTCTCATGAATGAGGAGCGGAGTCCACTCCTCTTGAGAATAACCCGCCTAGAATGGAATATATAGACAACCCTAGTTGATACATGAGCTATTCGAGCATACAAAACAAAATTTCATTTGAAGGTTTAGAGTCTGGCACATACAAATTTACTTGGAACGGCAGGTAGATACCGCATATAGGAAGGTATGGTGGACTCATATGGAATAACTTTTGGGGTTTATGGAAGTGGATGCACAAGTAGTATTCTCGCTTAGTACAAGTGAAGGCTAGAAAGAGACTGGGAAGTGACCAGCTAGAGAGCGACAACAGTCATGAACATGCATTAAAATTAATCAACACTGAGTGCAAGCATGAGTAGGATATAATTCACCATGAACGTAAATATCGTGGAGGATATGTTGATTTTGTTTCAACTACATGTGTCAACATCTGCCAAGTCAAGCCACTCCAATCGTTCAAAGGAGGATACCACCCTATCATACCACATCACAACCATTTTAATAGCATGTTGGTACGCAAGGTAGACCATTATAAACTCCTAGCTAATTAAGCATGGCATGAGCAACTATAATCTCTAATTGTCATTGCAAACATGTTTCATTCATAATAGGCTGAATTAGGAATGATGAACTAATCATATTTACAAAAACAAGATAGGTCGAGTTCATACCAGCTTCTCTCATCTCAATCAGTTCATCATATATCATCATTATTGCCTTTCACTTGCACGACCAAACGGTATATGGATAATAATAATAGTGCACGTGCATTGGATTAAGCTGGAATCTGCAAGAACTCAATTCAAGGGAGAAGACAAGGTAATACGGGCTCTTTGTTAGATCAACAATAATGCATATGAGAGCCACTTCAACATTTTAATCATGGTCCTCTCCTCTCGACCCCCAAAGAAAAGAAAAGAAACAAAACAATTTACACGGGAAAGCTCCCAACAAGCAAATGAAGAACGAGAAATCTTTTTGGGTTTTCTTTTAATTATTACTACTACAGGCATGGAAAGTAAACTAGCTAAAAGCTACAACTAATTTTTTTGGTTTTTCTTAAGGTTTTTCAAACACACAAGAAAAAAAGCTTAAAAAAGAAAATAAACTAGCATGGATGATATATTGAAAAAGTATGAGCACCGACAACTGGCATGAGTGTGTGAACATGAATGTAATGTCGGTGAGAAATACGTAGTCCCCAAAGGTTAGGATTTTGGCCTATGGCCATGGCTCAAAGCTGCCCTCTTCGGTGTATGGAGGAGTGTCCTCTGGGTGCCACTGGTTGGCGATCTCCTCTGGATCCCACTGATAAACAGACTAACGGTGAGGATCAAGTGGTGGCTCCGGTTCAGGTTTTGGAGCTGATGTTAGGCTCCAGTATGCATGAACAGCCTCCGGCAAAACAAGGTACTTGCCTGAAAATATGTTGAACAAAGAGGGAGCAAGCAAGGTAATAGTTTCAAAATAATTTTTATCAAATATCAGTCTATATTTAAGCATCTTCTTCTTATCCTTAACAATAAAATCATGTGCTACCATACTCTTATAATATAGAAAAATAGGAGGTAGCAACTTTTCCTCTTTCTCATAATTCCTAATAGGTATGTTAAAGTGTGCAGCAAGGCGCGAGGCAAAGATGCCTCCAAAGACGGGACCCTTTGTACGGTTCAGATTTAACCATTTAGCAACAATAGCGCCTAAACTAAAAGTGGTATCACGAAACAAAGCATGGCGCAAAATAACAATATCAGGGGAACTAAGATTTCCACTTTTCCCATCACCAATCAAGTATATACTAGCAAATATTGCAAAGGAACGTAGAACAGGAAAATGTATGCTAGTAATTTTTGCATCGGAAACTTTCCTTGTTTCTCCTACAGGAATCATATCAATAAACCCTTCCACATCATTACGATGTGGTTCCTCTATGCTGCGCTCAAAGGGCAACTTGCAAACCGCACAAAAGTCATAAAGTGACATCTCCTTATACTCATCATACAAATAAAAATCAATAGAAGGTGGCAACCTTCTAGCATGGAAATGAAAATTTTGCACAAAAATATTAGTGAGTAGGAGATACTGTTCGAGCTGGTCGTGGAGGAAGTCGGTGAGGCCTGCATTCTTAGACAAATAATAAAAGTCTTCATAAATCCCTGCTGCTCTCAAGAACTCATCACAAGGCCATTCGCACGGCTGAACCTTCGCAGTGCGAGGGAGATTATATTTGGGCTTCTTGTTCTCTTCACTTTGCTTATCCTTCGAGCTTTGGCTCGAGGATCCCCTCAACAATCTCTTCATCATTTCCTCTGAAAAATTTCTGAAATTCTTTAGTAACTCAAAATAAAAGTGAACCAAACTCAACAAGATTGATAGCAACTACTCCCACAAGTGCCTAGAGGCCATATCATGCAATAGAACTACCTGGGACCAAATAAATTTGACACGCAAGCTCAAGAACAGGGTCACCTAAGCAGCAAAAATTTGCAATAAATAAAGCACTAGAACAAAAACTAATTAGACCATCGGAGGAGTCACATACCGAAGAACAATCCCCCAAAGCAGTTTTGTGAATGGGGCTTTGAGCAAGGAGATCGAAAATGGCAGCAAGATGAGCTAGAACTCGGGTTTGAGCTGGTGGGTGATTTTTTCTGGAGCAAGACAAAGTGTGTGGGTGCAGGAATAAGTGGAGGGGACCCATGTGGGGTCCACAAGGCAGGGGGCGCGCCCTGGACCCCCGTGGCCAGGTGGTGTGGCCCCCAGGTGTGTTCTCAGTGCCAATAATTCTTACATATTCTAGAAAAAATCATATTAAATTTTCAGGACATTTGGAGAACATTTATTTTCGGGGCATTTTTTATTGCAAGGATAATTCAGAAAACAGACAGAAAATACTATTTTTGCTTTATTAAATCTAAAAAACAGAAAGTAAAAAGAGGGTACAGAAAGTTGTGTTTTCTAACTTCCTCCATCTCATGCTCATCAAAAGGAATCCAGTAACAAGGTTGATCAAGTCTTGTTAACAAACTCTTTTCGAATAACATGAAACCGGAGAATTTTCAAATAACACTAAGTTACCTCAATGGGGATATGCATGTCCCCAACAATAAGAATATCATATTTCTTCTTGACAGTAGGGAGTGGAAATTCAAAACCTCCAATAGTAATCGTTGAAGTTTTTCCAATAGAATTAATACTATGGACTTGAGGTTGTTTCCTCGGAAAGTGTACTGTATGCTCATTACCATTAACATGAAAAGTTACATTGCCTTAGTTGCAATCAATAACAGCCCCTGCAGTATTCAAAAAGCGTCTACCAAGAATAATAGACATAGCATCATCCTCAGGAATATCAAGAATAACAAAGTCCGTTAAAATAATAACGTTTGCAACCACAATAGGCACATCCTCACAAATACCGACAGGTATATCAGTTGATTTATCGGCCATTTGCAAAGGAATTTTTAGTAGGTGTCAACTTATTCAAATCAAGTCTATGATATAAAGAGAGAGGCATAACACTAACACCGGCTCCAAGATCACATAAAGCAGTTTTAACATAGTTTCTTTTAATGGAGCATGGTATAGTTGGTACTCCTGGATCTCCTAGTTTCTTTGGTATTCCATCTTGAAAGTGTAATTAGCAAGCATGGTGGAAATTTCAGCTTCCGGTATCTTTCTTTTATTTGTAACAATATCCTTCATGTTCGTAGCATAAGGATTCGTTTTCAACATATCAGTGAAACGCATACGCAAAAAGATAGGTCTAATCATTTCAGCAAAGCGCTCAAAATCCTCATCATCCTTTTTCTTGGATGGTTTAGGAGGAAAAGGCATGGGTTTCTGAACCCATGGTTCTCTTTCTTTACCGTGCTTCCTAGGAACAAAGTCTCTGTTATCATAACGTTGATTCTTTGATTGTGGGTTATCAAGATCAACAGCAGGTTGAATCTCTACATCATTGTCATTGCTAGGTTGAGCATCAACATGAACATCATCATGAACATTATCACTAGGTTCAGGTTCATTACCAGATTGTGTTTCAGCATCAGAAATAGAAATATCATTGGGATTCTCAGGTGTGTCAACAACAGGTTTACTAGAAGCATGCAAAGTCCTATCATTTTCCTTTTTCTTCTTCTTAGAAGAACTAGGTGTATCAACATTAGTTCTCTGAGAATCTTGCTCAATTCTCCTAGGGTGGCTCTCAGGATATAAAGGTTCCTGAGACATTTTACCCCCTCTAGTCACAACTCTAACAACATTATCATTTTTCTTATTATTTAATTCATTGAGCAAATCATTATGAGCTTTAAGTACTTGTTCTACTTGAGTGGTAACCATAAAAGCATGTTTACTAATAAGTTTAAGTTCACCTTTTACTCTAGACATATAATCACTCAAGTGTTCAATCATATAAGCATTGTGTTTCAATTGTCTACCAACATAAGCATTGAAGTTTTCTTGCTTAACAATAAAATTATCAAACTCATCTAAGCATTGGCTAGCAGACTTATAACGAGGAATATCTCCTTCATCAAATCTATAGAGAGAATTTACCTTTACTACATGTGTCAGGTTATCAAGACCATGTATTTCTTCAATAGGTGGTAAATTCTTAACATCTTCAGCTTTGATACCTTTTTCTTTCATAGATTTCTTTGCCTCTTGCATATCTTCAGGACTGGGAAAGAGAATACCCCTTTTCTTTGGAGTTGTCTTAGGAGTTGGTTCAGGAAGTGTCCAATCATTTTCATTACTCAACATATTATTCAATAGCAATTCAGCTTGATCAACAGTTCTTTCCCTGAAAACACGACCAGCACAACTATCCAGGTGGTCTCTGGAAGCATCGGTTAGTCCATTATAAAAGATATCAAGATTTTAATTTTTCTTGAGAGGATGATCAGGCTTAGCATTATGTAATTGGAGAAGCCTCCTTCAAGCTTGTGGGAGACTCTCTTCTTCAATTTGCACAAAATTAAATATTTCCCTTAAGGCAGCTTGTTTCTTATGAGCGGGCAAATATTTAGTTGAGAAGTAATAAATCATATCCTAGGGACTACGCACACAACTAGGATCAAGAGAATTAAACCATGTTTTAGCATCATCCCTGTAATGAGAACGGAAACAACTTAACGATAAAGTAATAGCGAGTTTTCTCATCATTAGTGAACAGGGTGGCTGTATCATTTAATTTAGTAAGATGTGCCACAACAATTTCATATTCATATCCATAAAAAGGATCAGACTCAACCAAAGTAATTAACTCAGGATCGACAAAGAAATCATAATCCTTATCGGAATCACAGATAGGTGAAGTAGCAAAAGCAGGGTCATATTTCATTCTAGCATTCAAAGACTTCTCTTCCAGCTTAGCTAATAGTTTCTTAACATCATATCTATCATTGAAAGCTAAAAAGTATGTAGCAGTTTCTTCATCCATAACATAACCCTCAGGCACAATAGGCAATTCATATCTAGGGGGAGAATCTTCATCATCACTTTCATCAATATTGTCAATTTCAATAATTTCATTCTCTCTAACCCTAGCAAGTTGTTCATCAAGAAATTCACCTAGTGGCACAATATTATCAAGCATAGAAGTAGTTTCATCATAAGTATCATGAAAAGCAGAAGTAGCAGCATCAATAACATGCGACATATCAGAATGAATAGCAAGAGTAGGTGTCGCAAGTTTACTCATAACATAAGGTGGATCAAGTGCAGAGCTAGATGGCAGTTCCTTACCTCCCCTCGTAGTTGAGGAAAAAAATCTTGGTTCATTCATCTTTCAAGTTCTTCATAGTGATCAACATATATAAATCCCAAGTGACTCAAAGAATAGAGCTATGCTCCCTGGCAACGGCGCCAGAAAATAGTCTTGATAACCCACAAGTATAAGGGATCGCAACAGTTTTCGAGGGTAGCGTATTCAACCCAAATTTATTGATTCGACACAAGGGGAGCCAAAGAATATTTTCAAGTATTGACAGTTGGCTTGTTAATTCAACCGCACTTGAAAGACTTAATATCTGTAGCAAAGTGTTTAGTAGCAAAGTAATATGATAGTAGCGGTAACGGTAGCAAAAGTAACAGTAGTAGTTTTTGTAGTGATTGTAATAGTGGCAATGGAAAAGTAACTAAGCAAAGATCACTATATGAAAAGCTCACAGGAATTGGATTAGTGATGGATAATTATGTCGGATGCGATTCCTCATGCAATAGTTATAACATAGGGTGACACAGAACTAGCTCCAGTTCATCAATGTAATGTAGGCATGTATTCCGAATATAGTCATATGTGCTTGTGGAAAAGAACTTGCATGACATCTTTGGTCCTACCCTCTCGTGGTAGTGGGGTCCTATTGGAAACTAAGGGATATTAAGGTCTCCTTTTAATAGAGTACCGGACGAAAGCATTAACACTTAGTGAATACATGAACTCCTCAAACTACGGTCATCACCGGTAAGTATCCCGATTATTGTCACTTCGGGGTTAACGAATCATAACACATAATAGGTGACTATTGAATTGCAAGATAGGATCAAGAACTCACATATATTCATGAAAACATAATAGGTTCAGATCTGAAATCATGGCACTCAGGCCCTACTGACAAGCATTAAGCATAGCAAAGTCATAGCAACATCAATCTCAGAACATAATGGATACCAGGGATCAAACCCTAACAAAACTAACTCGGTTACATGATAAATCTCATCCAACCCATCAACGTCCAGCAAGCCTACGACGGAATTACTCACGCATGGCTGTGAGCATCATGAAATTGGTGATGGAGGAAGGTTGATGATGACGATGGTGACGGATTCCCCTCTCCGGAGCCCTGAACGGACTCCAGATCAGCCCTCCCGAGAGAGATTAGGGCTTGTCGGTGGCTCTGTATCGTAAAACATGATGAATCCTTCTCTGTGATTTTTTTCTCCCCGAACGTGAATATATAGAGTTGGAGTTGATGTCGGTGGAACACCAGGGGGCCCGCGAGGCAGGGAGGTGCGGCCAAGGGGGTAGGCACGCCCCGCACCCTCGTGGACAGGGTGTGGGCCCCCTGGCCTTGATTCTTTCGCCAGTATTTTTTATGTATTCCAAAATTATTCTCCGTGAAGTTTCAGGTTATTCCGAGAACTTTTATTTCTGCACAAAAATAACACCATGGCAATTCTGCTGAAAACAGCATCAGTCCGGGTTAGTTCCATTCAAATCATGCAAGTTAGAGTCCAAAACAAGAGCAAAAGTGTTTGGAAAAGTAGATATGATGGAGACGTATCACACATCACTATAAGCCTTGCAAGCAATGTGACTGCTGAGTTAGTTGCGGGATGATGCATTACGGAATGAGTAAAGAGACTTACCGGTAACGTGATTGAACTACGTATGATGATACCGACGATCAAATCTCAGGCAAGTAACATACCGATGACAAAGGGAATGACGTATGTTGTTATGTGGTTTAACCGATAAAGATCTTCATAGAATATGTAGGAACCAATATGAGCATCCAGGTTCTGCTATTGGTTATTGATCGGAGATGTGTCTCGGTCATGTCTACATAGTTCTCGAACCCGTAGGGTCCGCACGCTTAACGACCGAGGATGATTTGTATTATGAGTTGTGTGTTTTGGTGACCGAAGTTTGTTTGGAGTCCCGGATGAGACCACGGAAATGAGGAGGAGTCCCGAAATGGTCGAGAGGTAAAGATTCATATATTGGAAGGTTATATTTGGACATCACAATGGTTCCGACTGATTCAGATATTTTACCGGAGTACCGTGGGGTTACCGGAACCCCCCCGGGGGAAATATTGGGACTTAGGGGCTTTAGTGGAGAGAAAGAAGGGCCGCAAGGGGTGGACGTGCCCCCCATGGCAGTCTGAATTGGACTAAGTGGAGGGGGCGGCGCCCCCTTTCCCTCTCCCTCTCCTTCCTTTTCCCTCCGGTGGAGAAAGGAAAAGGGGGGGGGAGAAATCCTACTTGGACTAGGAGTCCAAGTAGGACTGCCCACATGGCGCGCCCCTCCTAGCCGCCGGCCTCCTCCTCCCCTCCTTTATATACGGGGGCAGGGGGCACCCCAAAAGGCACACCAAGAATTCTCTTAGCCGTGTGTGGTGCCGCCTCCACAGTTTACTCCTCCGGTCATAGCCTCGTAGAGCTTAGACGAAGCCCCGCGCGTATCACATCACCATCACCGTCACCATGCCGTCGTGCTGACGGAACTCTCCCTCGACCCTCTACTAGATCATGAGTTCGAGGGGCGTCATCGAGCTGAACGTGTACTGAACACGGAGGTGCCTTATGTTCTGTACTTGGATCGGTTGGATCGTGAAGACGTTCGACTACATCAACCGTGTTAATCTAATGCTTCCGCTTTCGGTCTACAAGGTTACGTGGACACACTCTCCCCGTCTCGTTGCTATGCATCTCCTAGATAGATCTTGCGTGATCGTAGGAATTTTTTTGAAATAAGATGCTACGTTCCCCAACAGCACTATGACCGTACTTGAGCATTGGGTGTAGCTAATATTCGAGTGTGTTTCATGAATGGATCAGTGATTGAGCATAATGGGCTAGGGATAACTTGCTTTAGCATTGATATTTTGAAAAACATGGTTGCTTGTTGATATGCTTGAGTATTAAAGTCTTCATGTCAAAACTAGAATATTGCTTTGAACCATATAAAAGCCCAAATGTTCATGCTATAAAGAAAAGAATATGTGATGAACATATTAGGCAGCATTCCACATCAAAAATTCTGTTTTTAGCATTTACCTACTTGAGGATGAGCAGGAATTAAGCTTGGGGATGCTGATACGTCTCCAATGTATCTATAATTTTTGATTGTTCCATGCTGTTATATTATCATTCTTGGATGTGTTACTATCATTTTTTGGTACTAACCTATTGACATAGTGCCAAGTGCCAGTTGTTGTTGTTTTCACAGGAAATCAATACCAAACGGAGTCCAAATGCAGCGAAACTTTTTGTGGAGTTTTTATGGACCAGAAGACACCCAATATGCCGGAGAAGCACCTGGGGTTGCCCTGAGGGGGGCACAACCCACCAGGGCGTGCCTGGGCCCCCAGGCGCGCCCAGGTGGGTTGTGCCCACCTCGGTGGCCTCCCGCACCACCTCTTTGCTCTATAAATACCGCAATATTCCAGAAACCCTAGGGGAGTCGACGAAAATTAATTCCAGCCGCCGCAAGTTTCGAAACCACCATATCCAATCTAGACACCATCACAGAGGGGTTCATCATCCTCATTGGCGCCTCTCCGATGATGCGTGAGTAGTTCATTGTAGACCTACGGGTTCGTAGTTAGTATTTAGATGGCTTCCTCTCTCTCTCTCTCTTTTGATTCTCAATACAAATGTCTCTTGGAGACCTATTTGATGTAATTCTTTGTACGCTGTGTTTTTTGGGAACCAATGAACTTTGATTTTATGATCAGATCTATGTGAGGGAGTCCTGGACTAGGGGTCCTCGGGCGTCCGGCCTGTTAGCCATGGGCCGGACTGATGGGCTGTGAAGATATGAAGACCGAAGACTGCTCCCGTGTCCGGGTAGAACTCTCCTTGGCATGGAAGGCAAGCTTGGAGACCGAATATGCAGATTCCTTTCTTTGTAACTGACCTTATGTAACCCTAGATCCTCCCGGTGTCTATATAAACTGGATGACTTAGTCCGGAGAGAGGGAGACATCATCATAACCATACAAGCTAGGCCTCTAGGGTTTAGCCATTACGATCTCGTGGTAGATCAAGTCTTGTAACACTCATATTCATCAAGATCAATCAAGCAGGACGTAGGGTATTACCTCCATAGAGAGGGCCCAAACCTAGGTAAAACATTGTGTCCCCTATCTCTTGTTACCATTGACCTTAGACGCACAGTTCAGGACCCCCTACCCGAGATCCGCCGGTTTTGACACCGACATTGGTGCTTTCATTGAGAGTTCCTCTGTGCCATTCTCGAAAGGGTTGATGACTCTACTTATCATCAAGGAAAATATCACCTCCGGAGGAGCTCTGGCCTCAGGCCAAACCCTTCGGCTGGGCGGTTTTATCATGACCACCCGCTCGGCCCTTGAGCCGACGATGATGACCTCTCGAGTCATCAAAAATCGCCTCTGCGTTGATTCTGAATACACCAAACGGATGGATCCGATGGTGTTATCATCTTTAAACGAACTCCTAGATCGCATTGCCGCCTTGGGGGTCGCTATAGACTACGCTCGGATTGAGCTTAAACCCGACCAGAGAGAAATTAAATCTCCACCGATCACCCACCAGATAGCGGTAGTCGAGGAGCAAGATAACTCTTCCTTTATATTGAAGATGAACTATGTTCGGATCTCCGACCTCGAGAAGCCGGACACCTTCCGACAAGAATACATGCCTTGTCCTCCGAACATAGAATCGGATGATAAGCTTCAAAAATCAATTGATATCCCGGAGCTCAAACCACTAAGTCCGGAATATATTTGGACTCCGGACCCAAAATTGGGTCAGGGTGCGGATTTAATTCCACCCACCCACCCACCCAGACATAAGCGCTCTCTTGAGCATGCAACAACAATTTGAGGAAACGGTCCACCACTTTTGGGCCAGATTCCTCCTTGTCAAAAACAAGATCAAAGATTGTCGTGACGAAGACGCGATCTCAGCGTTTCGCAACAATTGCACGGACGAGGGAATCCTCAACACCATCAACCGCCATCACATTTTACACTTTGCTGACCTGGCAACTATCGTACAGAAATACAGCGCAATGGAAAGCGCTTGGAAAACTCAGGCAGCACGGTGGGGACCAGCAATGCCCACTCAACCCCTCGTTCTGACGAAAAGGGCGTACCCTCATGGCACGCCGGGAGAAATGGTAAAGAAACATAAGACCATTACGGGGCGCAGAACCGTTCTAGAAGGATGGCTCAACGGGCCGTGCAAAATACACACAACACTGTATAACATACCAACCCACAGCCTTAGAGCAGGTTGAATACTCTAGCAGGTGGCCAAGAGCGGTGAGGATATCCTCACTAGGAATACCCCAGAGCAACACCCCCGAGAAGACGACGACCTCAAAGTATTGACGGTCTTCGAGACATTCGCCTCAAACAATAGGCGCAAAAGGGCACTCCGCGAACTCGCCAAAGTCTGCCAGATCGCAGCAATAAACCCTTGGAATGACATGGCGATAATCTTTAACGCTGGCAACGAGCCAAAGTACAGGACAATCTGAGCACCAGCCGCCTTAGTCCTCAACCCAATTGTGGATGGCTTTCAGCTCACCAAGATTCTCATGGACGGCGGCAGCGGACTAAACCTCATCTATGAGGATACAAAAGATGGAAATAGACAGGATCCGCATCGAGCAAAGCAACACGACCTTTCGAGGAATCATTCCCAGTCGGGAGGCAAGGTGTGCGGGAAAAATCACACTCGATGTGGTATTCGGCACACCTGAGAACTATCGGTCCGAAGAAATAACCTTCCAAGTTGCCCCTTTCAACACTGGATATCACGCCCTCTTAGGGCGAGATGCATTTACGCGCTTCCAAGCGGTACCCCATTACGGATACATGAAGCTTAAGATGCCCGAGCCCAATGGTATAATCACTCTAGCTAGTGATCTGGACATAGCACTCCGCGCCGAGAATAAAACAGCATCCCTGGCCCTCGAGGCATTATCTGAAGCCCTCACGGCCGAAGAGTTAACCGCGCTGCGCTCCAAAGTGGACAGGGATGATGTGGTCCTAGACAAATGACCCAAATCCACCTCCTTCAAACCGGCAGAAGAAATACTCAAATTCCAAGTCGATCCAACGGACCCCAAGAAGACAGCATCCATTGGAGCACAGCTAGACCCAACGGTTGACGCCGCGCTACTAGAGTTCCTGCACGAGAATTGGGATATATTCGCCTGGCACCCTTTTGATATGCCAGGAATCCCACGCGAGTTGGCCGAACACAGCCTCAATACATTGAAGGGATATAAACCGGTCAAGCAAACACTGCAGCTCTTTTCCGAACCCCAAACATCAAGCTATGGGGGAGGAGCTAGCCAAGCTAATTGAGGCCGGATTCATTAGAGAAATAATACATCTGGACTGGCTGGCAAACTTGGTGATGGTACCAAAGAAGGACAAATCCTGGCGCATGTGCATCGATTTCAAAGACCTTAATAAGGCTTGCCCCAAGGATCCTTTCCCCCTCCCCCGCATTGATCAAATCATTGATGCTACCACAGGACACGACTCAATGTGTTTCCTTGATGCATATTCCGGATACCATCAAATCAAAATGAAGGAGTCCCATCAAGCTGCAACAACATTCATCACCCCATATGGGCCATTCTGCTTCAACACCATGCCCTTCGGGCTCAAGAACGCCGGCGCCACATACCAACGAATGATTCAAACATGCCTGGAGAAACAGATCGACAAGACAGTTGAAGCTTATGTGGACGACGTTGTCATCAAAACTAGGCACGTCGAAACACTAATAGATGATTTACGTCTCACATTCGACAACCTCCGCATGTATGACATTAATCTCAATCTGGAAAAGTGCATTTTCGGCGTCCCTGCTGGAAAACTGTTGGGCTTCATCGTTTCCAACAGAGGAATTGAAGCAAATCCAGCCAAAATCCAAGATTTGTCACAATTGGCCACGCTAACATACCTTAAACAAGTCCGAAAGCTCGCGGGTTGCGTGGCAGCTCTAAGCCGCTCTATCTCCAGATTGGGAGAAAAGGCACTGCACTCTATCGCCTTCTACAGCGAACCAATCACTTCGAGTGGACGGACGCGGCAATAGCCGGACTGGAAGAAATAAAAACCCTTCTAGCGAACAACCCAATCCTAGCCGTGCCAAACGTCAGTGAACCCATGCTGTTATATATATCAGCAACACATCAGGTGGTAAGCGCCATACTCATCATTGAACGAGAACAGGACGGACACAAATTCCCGCTTCAGAAGCCAGTATACTACGTATCCACTGTCCTTATACCAGGCAAATCCCGATACCCCCATTATCAAAAGATAGCATACGCGGTCTTCATGGCATCCCGTAAGCTACGACACTACTTCCAGGGGTGATCATAGTGGCTTCCCAAGTACCACTCAACGACATAATAAACAATCGCGATGCCATGGGCCAGATTTCCAAATGGGCCATTGAGCTCCTCCCATTTGACATTACATATAAACCACGCCGAGCTATTAAATCTCAAGTACTGGCTAACTTCGTCGCCGAATGGACAGAGGCCGAACTCCCTAAAGAGTACGACACATATTCCAATTGGGTTATGTATTTCGATGGCTCCAAAATGCTGGTAGGGCTAGGAGCGGGCGTCGTTTTAACGTCCCCTACTGGAGACGTCGTTCAGTACGTCCTCCAAATACTATACACAGACTCCAATAATGCAATCGAATACGAGGCCTTATTGCATGGTCTCCGGATGGCTGTCTCCATGGGCATACATCGCCTGGAAGTGCGCGGGGACTCAAACCTCGCAATATCTCAAATAAATGGAGACGTCGATGCCAAGGACCCGAAGATGGCAGCTTATCGTAATGCCGTCCTAAAAATGTCGGCTCGGTTCAAGGGACTCGAGTTCCATCATGTGGCTCGAGAAAGTAATCAAGCAGCGGACGTTCTTGCTCGCATAGCCGCTAAGCACGACCCCATCCCACCTATCATTTTTTGGAAAGGCTTTTCAAGCCATCCGTGGTGTGGCAGGGGGAGGGCGGCAACACCATTCCAAATCCGAACACAACCCCAGATTCCAAACATACCGATATCGTCGGAGGCTCAACAACCAAAATAAAACTGCTCGCCCATCTCATTATGGAAATCATTGCCTAATGGACCGAACCCTTCTTGGCCTACCTTAATAAGAAGGAGCTTCCCGAGGATAAGAATGAGGCCCCCTGCATTGTCCGTCATTTGAAGGCCTACAATGTTCATGACGGAGAGCTCTATGAAAAAAGCGCTACCAGAGTTCGTCAAAGATGTATCTCCGAGGAAGAGGGCCGAAAACTCTTGGCTGAAATTCACACTGGACTCGGCGGTCACCACGCCACAGCTCGTGCCCTTGTTAGCAAGGCCTTCCGTACAGGCTTATATTGGCCGACGGCCCGAGCGGATGCATAGGACCTTGTCCAACATTACGTCGGATGCCAACTCTTCACCAACCAAAGCCATATGCCCCCCACTGCCTTACAACCAATCCCCATCAATTGGCCCTTTGCGGTCTGGGGACTCGATATGGTCAGACCCCTTAAAGGAGGAAGCCATAAGAGAAAATATCTGCTGGTCATGGTGGATAAATTCACTAAGTGAATAGAGGCCAAACAAGTCAAAACGGCCGAAGAGGGGCCGGTAATAGATTTCATATCCGGTGTGGTACACCATTATGGTGTCCCACACAGCATAATCACTGATAATGGCTCTAATTTCATAGCCGATGAAGTGAAAACTTGGTGTGCTACTCTGGGCATTAAGCTCGATTATGCCTCTGTCTATCACCAGCAGACAAACGGTCAAGTCAAACGGGCTAATGGTCTTATTATGAGTGGCATCAAACCTAGACTAGTGCGGTCTTTGAAGAATTAGACAAGCACTGGGTGGAGGAACTTAACTCTGTACTCTGGGGGCTGCGGACCACACCCAACCGCACCACTGAATATACACCTTTCTTCATGGTGTACGGTGCATAAGTTGTGTTACCCTGCTATATTATTCATGACTCACCTCGAGTGCGCATGTACGAAGAGAGAGAGGCCGAGCTTGATCGACAGGACAACTTAGATGACCTGGAGGAGGAGTGCGACGTCACAAAAGCATGTTCCACATTTTATCAACAGTAGGCTCGTAGGTATCAAAGCAGAGAAGTGCGGGCCAAGACTTATAACGTTGGTGAACTAGTTCTATGCCTGCTGGAGAAGAAAAAGGAAAAACTCAAGCCCAAGTGGGAGGGTCCCTTCATCATTGACAAAGTTCTCGCCGGAGGAGCGTACCACCTCCGTGATGCGTTAGACAATCACCTGGAGCCGAACCCCTGGAATGCGGCCAGACTCCGATGATTTTATGCCTAGCGCCAAACTCTGTGTTCGTCTCCTTCCTCCTATTATTAACATTATTTTTTTCTCTTTTCGTTTTTTATCTTTTTCGTTTTGCTCTTTAGCCCTATGGCTTTAGTACGGCTAAACCATCCTCCCCTGATGCGTACATGTCCACATATGTACGTCCATTATACCTGGGGGCTTCTCGTATAGAAGCTTGCTATTATTCTTTGAGCATCAAGCTCAACACATATGCGTGTTTCCACATGTACCTTTTCTTCGCCATTATATGCATCGATATGACTTAAGTTTTGGCCAAGCTGGGTTGCCTGGCTCCTGTGCTTATGCCCTACGTTCCCGTTAGTTCGGCTAGGGCATAAAGGGAGCACCTCTGCGATTGTTACTGCCGGGTCATCTGGATGTGTACCTCAGACTGGGTGAAGCCGAAAGCTAGCATTCTTAAGGGAATATTCGGTCGGCGAATTAAAGACGTTTCTACATTCACTCCATTGTGAAACCCCAGAAGTTACTTACTCTATGATTCTTTCTATCACAGTTCGGACATGCACATTAAATGCATGCACACCCAGGGAAAGGAACCCTTAACGGAACTATTCTCTCTGGAAGATGTTTCTTACATAATGTAATATAACATAACTAGCCGGATACACATTGTCTGTTCAAGCAACTACGACCCCTAAACCTGGTTCCCATGAATACCCTGGTACATTCTACCGTTAGGGTATTCGGAAACACTCCACACCTTCGGGTCCAGAGGTCGAAGCTAAAAGGTCGGCCATGACAATTGTTTTTATTATCCAGCTAGAAGGAAAGTACATAGTCACTTAGGACTTAAAGACTTCCTCCTCTATACCGTCCAACAGGCGGTCTAACTTACAATCCTGTTGGGAATATCTAGCGGCCACCTCCACTTGGTCATATACTAAACTAACGGGAATTTCTTCCCCATTTGACCCTAGCGGTCCGACCCGGGCCATGTTATTCGGATCCAGCTTGGTATACCACGTTTTTACCATGGCCCAGGCCTCTCGCTCATCCTCTCGGCAGGCTGATATCTTCCATAGTCGGATACGCCGCCGCTTTCCCTTGAACAGCTCTACAAGCTTCTCCATACTCCCTGGAAGGGAGGCGGATGGCCATAAGGCCTTGGCTACACTCTGTATTGCCTACCGAGCTTTCTCGTGCAACTGTGACAGCCCTTGCAGAAGATCACTTGCTGATCCGGACACCTCCTCTTCGGGACGGCCCGTCAACATACCTGCAATCATAGCTATATCAGCTAATTTTACCCCCAAACTGTCAACAGATAAATTTGGCCACATACTGAATATGCCGCCTAGCAACTTTTTGTTTTCCTTCATGGAGTCTGCTAGTTGGGCTCGTACATCTTTCAGTTCTTCGTGCATTTGGGTGTTCGCATCCTGGAGCTTGTCTTTCTCCTGAACGACTTTTGTTAGCACACGCTTGCCTGCTGCTAGTAGTTTTTTTGGCTCCATGTTCTCCGCTTTGAGCGGCGTCTAGCTGTTCTTGCAGTTGGTCTAATGATCCGATAAAAAGGTAAGCAACCAGGTTAGCATTATTAGTGTACCATTATGTTTTCTCGATGGAGGGAAACATTACCAGGGGATGCCTTCTTGGATTTCTCTAGTTCGGCATTGGCAGTAGTTAGCTGGATTTGACACTTTTCTAGTTCCTGAGCTAACAAGGTGTTATTCTCTGTAAGCACCTGGTTATACATTGATCCTTAAATCAGTTGAATCAACTACTTTAAGTCTTGGGGGCTACTGGTGCATGCTTATTAAATCTACGCTTACTTGCATATCTTTTAGATGTTGGTCTGTGGCTCTGACAATCCCATCCCTAGCAGCTCGAATATACACATCGGCCAAATTGAAGGCATTAAATTACGCTTTCGAAAAACCAGGGTTTCAAAGAATGGCTCTCCGTTGACGATGATTCATAGGGCTCTCCACTTCAGAGTTCGTGACAGACACGTCGTCCGAATCCTTAGTGGGAGGACAGTCCGGCGCCGCTCCCATATCAGGCCCCGTTCTTTGGGCGGAGTCCAGAACGTGGCTAATAGAGGCATGACTGGCCAGATCCCCGGACACAGTCCGCCGGATATTTTTCCTGCTGGAATATGGAGAATGGCATTTCAGTTGGATGTGACGATCAGAATGGGTATTCTTGAAAAGAAAAGCCTTACCTTTTTTACGATGGTTCTACCGTGCTATCATTGGACTTCCGCTTTGAAGATGTGCCTGGCGCGGGCACTGCTCTCCTCGGAGATGTTTCTGGTGCATGTCGCGGTACTGAGCGTCTCCCCTTTGAAACATGGAATAATGTGGTGGGTGGGGCATCGTAAGCAAACTCTCTAGAAGAAAGTACCGGCTAAAATTACTTACGTGCGAAGCAGGAAGGAGGCCATGGTAATCAACAATGATGGGTACATCCGTGCCGTCATAGCTCGTCTGATAGAAAACTCCATCTTTGACCTCCACAAATATGTATGGATCTTCCTCTTATCCGGGGTCAAGATCCCGATTGTGATTCTCTGGCTGAGGGGCAGGGTCATGGATCCCCTCAACAGCCTTTTGCCATTCCTGTCATGAACAAATAAGATACCGCCCTTCAAAAATAATTTAGGGAGAGGAGTCGAATAGTGGAGTTAGAGCTTACCCAGCTAGGAGAGTTGTACATGGAAAACCCGTCTCGATATTGGAGATGAGCAAACTCCTCCTGCTCCCCTTTATACAGTTCGGCCAATATTTTGGCCAGAGCGGCGGGAGTCTTCGGGCCTTTCCGACCGCAGCGGGAGGCATCGTCTTCCCCATTGTAATGCAACATGGGTAGCCCTCTATATTGGAGTGGTTGGACCCCCCGCGTTATGGAAACCTCCATTACCTCGACTATTGACAATCCGGACTGGGCGAGCATCTTGATCTTACTTAGCAGCAGACTGATCTCTGCGCTATCGTCTTCCTCGAGGCTCCGGGGACGCCATGTAAAACCCCGGATGTAACTATCCCAATATGTATTCCAACTCTTGCCGTTTCTGGCCTTAAGTTATTTTATTTTTCTCGGGTTCGGGTTTTTGTCTCCATGTGTTGTTATCGTTGTCATGCATCTCATATCATGTCATCATGTGCATTGCATTTGCATACGTGTTCATCTCATGCATTCGAGCATTTTCCCCGTTGTCCGTTTTGCATTCCGGCGCTTCGTTCTCCTCTGGTGGTCACTTCTACCTTTATTTCGTGTGTGGGGATTAAACATTTCCGGATTGGACCGAGACTTGCCAAGCGGCCTTGGTTTAGTACTGGTAGACCGCCTGTCAAGTTTCGTACCATTTGGACTTCGTTTGATGCTCCAACAGTTAACCGAGGGACCGAAAAGGCCTAGTGTGTGTTGCAGCCCAACACCCCTCCATTTTGGCCCAAAACCCACCAAAACTCTCTCCATCATCTAGAGCGTTCGATCATGATCGCGTGGCTGAAAACCGCACCTCATTTGGACACTCCTAGCTCCCTCTACCTCTATAAATAGACCCCCTCCTCCAATTCGCGGATCCCCTCTTCGAAACCCTAAAATCCTAGATGCGCCGCGCCGGACAATGTCCGTCCCGGGCCGGACATACCGCGCCGTCGCATCCAGCCTGTGAGGGGCCGCCACCTGTCCCGCGTGGGGCCTTCCTCCGCCGCCGGCCCGCGAGGCCCAAGGCGGGCCCTCCTCCGCCGCCGCCCGGGCCGAGCCGCCTACCGCGCCCCGCCGCCTTCTTCCCGCCGTCCGGCAACCCCGCGCCACCGCACGGAGCCGACGCCGATCGCCGCACCCTCACCGGCGACCGCGCCGCCCCATCGGAGCATCGCCCGCCACCGCCAATCCGCGCCGGGGACGCGCCCGACGGCCGCCGCCGCCGTCTTGTCCCTCCTCTCGCCGGCTCCGGCTTCCCCCGCGCCGGAGCGGTGCCTCCTCTTCGCCGGAGTAGGGATCCTCACCGGCGACCTCGGATTCCGTCGCGGGTGAACAGTGGATCTCGCGGGTGAACAGTAAACCCTAATCCGCGAGGTGGTTTTTTTCTTCTAAGTCCTCAAAATCTCAGATCCATATGCTCCTGTTCATTGCATCGTAACTTTGCATCCGTAGCTCCGTTTTGGGCATATAGCATATCAAAATGTCTGCCTCAGAGAGTACATCATTTCATCTCACTGCATCATTTTCATTTGAGTTCATCTTGATGCCCGAAATGCTGTTAGAAGAGTGCTACTTGAGATATTTGTCAGATCGGCTGCTCCATTGAGATTTTTGTCATTTTTGCCATGATTATTGTGTGCATGATATGCCCATGAGCTCTACATATTTTTTGTTAAGGGTTTTGCCATATTTTCAGAGGTGAAACCCATGTATTTTTGTGATGTGTGTGGTGACTAGCACAAGCTTGCAAAGTGAGGCACTTGGTAATGCTGATTTCAGGGACTTAGCATTTCCACTAAGTCCTTGAGCTGTTTATCTCATGATGCCATATGTTCATGTTGTTTCCTAGTGATCCGTGCCTCTTTTGAGGATGACCAGTAAGGATGTTTTATTGATCTTGTAGTGCTCTATCCATCCATGTATTTTTTTGCAATTATGGAGCACCCTAGCTTGAGTCAATCGAGCTCTACTTTTGCTTCTTCGTGAATCTGGGCAGATTGTCTACTTGTTAGCGATTTTGCCGATGATGTTGTAGTTGATCCGTGCATGCTATGTTACTGTTCTTTCCATGTCTAGCTTTCATTTTGTGTATTCTTGATGGTTGTATGCTTAGATGGTCATGACTTGCTCCGTAGTGAGTGCATCGAGCTCGTAAACATGCCTACTTGATATCTCTTTCAGCATGCTCCAATTTTCACTAAGTCTGTGATCTGATTATGTTTTTGCCATGTTCACATGCTTGCAATTGTATTTTCTGATCCCTTTTGGCTCAAGGTCACTAAGGGACTTTTGTTAAGCTCTTTGAGTAGCTCCATGCCATGCTTTACTTTTCCATGTTCAGGTCCTGTAGCATGTAGTGTTATTCCTCCGAAGAGTGCTATCTGATCTGATATTCCAGACAAGTGTTAATTTCACTAAGTCTGAAATCTGTTTGCCATATGCATTTTTGCCATGCTTGTTTGAACCTGTTAATGGTTGAATTGGCCGTAGCTCAGTGCTATACTTTTGTTAAGAATCATGAATGCATCCCTGCCATGTATTTTGTTGCCATGTTTGGGTGCTGTAGATTGTTCATCTCTTTGCATTTAGATGGCTACTTGCTGTAAATCGCAGACCGGTGTCATATTTGAATCGCTTGCCATTTCCAAAACTGTAACTCTGATTCCGGCGTTCTTTATATCGTTTTCAAGCGATTTCATCTCATCTTTCCGGTGGCACACTTGGATACCCAAGTTGAGGCCAGATTCATGCATCCCTTGTCAAATCTTGCATATGCATCCCGCATCGCATCCCGCATAGCATACCATCCTTGCATCATATTGTTTGATCCTTGCACGTGGTTGATTGTGTCCTTGTTGCTTGTTTGTCTTGTTTGGGTAGAGCCGGGAGACGTGTTCACTAACGAGGAGCCCGTTGAGTTTGCTTTCGAGGATCCAGTCAACTCTGACAACTTTGCAGGCAAGATGATCATACCCTCGAAATCACTACTATCTTTGTTTTGCTAGATGCTCGCTCTTTTGCTATGCCAATGCTACGGTGCCTACCACTTGCTTTCAAGCCTCCCAAATTTCCATGTCAAACCTCTAACCCACCATGTCCTAGCAAACCGTTGATTGGCTATGTTACCGCTTTGCTCAGCCCCTCTTATAGCGTTGCTGGTTGCAAGTGAAGATTGGAGGCTGTTCCTTGTTGGAACATTTATTTACTTGTTGGGATATCATTATATTGCCATGTTATCTTAATGCATCTATACACTTGGTAAAGGGTGGAAGGCTCGGCCTCTCACCTAGTCTTTTGTTCCACTCCTGCCGCCCTAGTTTCCGTCATATCGGTGTTATGTTCCCGGATTTTTGCGTTCCTTACGCGGTTGGGTTATAATGGGAACCCCTTGATAGTTCGCCTTGATTAAAGCTTTTCCAGCAATGCCCAGCCTTGGTTTTACCATTTGCCACCTAGCCTCTTTTTCCCTTGGGTTTCCGGAGCCCGAGGGTCATCTAATTTAAACCCCCCGGGCCAGTGCTCCTCTGAGTGTTGGTCCACCTGTCAGCTGCCGGTGTCCACCAGGGGCAACTCTGGGATGGCCTAGCCGTACCTAGGACAATCTGAGTATTCCCTAAAAAGAGATATGTGCAGCTCCTATCGGGATTTGTCAGCACATTCGGGCGGTGTTGCTAGATTTGTTTTAACCTGTCGAAGTGTCTTGAAGAACCGAGGTACCGAGTCTGATCGGAACGTCTCGGGAGGAGGTCTATTCCTTCATTGACCGTGAGAGCTTGTCATGGGCTAAGTTGGGACTCCCCTGCAGGGATTTGAACTTTCGAAAGCCGTGCCCGCAGTTATGGGCAGATGGGAATTTGTTAATGTCCGGTTGTAGATAACTTAAACCTTAACTTAATTAAAATGAATCGACCGTGTGAGTTACTGTGATGGCCTCTTCTCGGCGGAGTCCGGGAAGTGGACACGGTGTTGGAGTAATGTCTGCGCATGTTGTTCTCTAGTTTCTCGCTCGTGCTTTGCCTCCTCTTCTCGCTCTCTTTTGCGAACAGGTTAGCCACCATATTTGCTAGTCGCTTGCTGCAGCTCCACATATTTACCTTGCCTTACCTATAAGCTTAAATAGTCTTGATCGCGAGGGTGCGAGATTGCTGAGTCCCTGTGGCTCACAGATTACAATTAAACCAGATGCAGGGCCTGATGATTCCGCTCCAGGTGACGCGCTCGAGCTCAAGTGGGAGTTCGATGAGGAATCTCAACGATACTATGTTTCCTTTCCTGATGATCAGTAGTGGTGCCCAGTTGGGGGTGATCGGGACCATGTCGCATGTTGGGTTATCTTTTATTTTGGCGCCGTAGTCGGGCCATGAGTGTTTGAATGATGTAATGCTATTTTATGTACTTGATTGACGTGGCGAGTGTAAGACAACTATGTATCTCCCCTTTATTTATCTGTATTACATGGGATGTTGTGAAGATTGCCTAACTTGCGACATATGCCTTCAATGCGATTATGCCTCTAAGTCATGCCTCGACACGTGGGAGATATAGTTGCATCGAGGGTGTTATAAGTTGGTAATCAGAGCCTTCCCCGACCTTAGGAGCCCCATTGCTTGATCGTTTTTAGCGGCCGAGTTGTGTCTAGAAAAATGTTTTGAGTCATTTAGGAATTATATATCGGAAAGTTTAGGAATTCTTTTTACCTCCCAGTCTCCTCATCGCTCTGGTAAGGCATCCTGACGTAGAGTTTTGACTCTTCTCTTCTCAAATTTCACTAAATTTTTTTTAGGATCACGCGGGTATCTTGGAATCGTTCCGATGGTTTTATGATGAGAACATTGTCTTGGTGCCTCCTGTCAGGGGTTTTGTGGAAGTGTCCCGGGGAGTTAAGCTCTGAGGTGTTGTCATCATAATTTTATCGTTGCAGTTCTGGAATACCTGAGTTTAGTACGCCGACATCGAAAATCTCTTTTATGCAGTTCGTTGGTGAGATAACCTCGACGCCACCCAGTACTGGGGCGGGAGTTCGGGAGTATCGCCATAACTTGTATAATGGATGCTTTTTGAAGGTTGAGGTAGATGGTTTCCGAAGTTTTTCTCGGTCATGTGTTGAAGGATGGATACAGCTGGATGTAGGATTTGCTAGATTTGGGTGAGATATTATGCTTCCCCTGTATCCCCAACACCTGATTGCATAACCGGAAAGGTTCGGGAGTTTCATAGGTGGGAATTCTAGTAGCTCTAGTTCTTCTTCCACGGATAGTTGGTTTGAGATTGGGATTTCTTACCGAGTATTCGTTCTTGATCCGAACCTTGTTGATTTATTTCTCTACCTAAATTCTACGTGGCTTCTCAATTTATGGATATGTGACCATTTCAAGAGGAATGCATTCGTTCATTTTGTTCGGATCTGAAGATTATATGTTGCAATTTTCATTCCGTTGGATTCAGCTTCAATATTTGTCTATCAATGTGCTAATGGATGTCAACCTGTTCATGATGGCTCCTCCAACGCGCACTACTCCGAATCCTGATCCGCCACCACCTCCACCTCCTCCGGAGGCATGGCAAGCTGTGATGGCCGCAACCAATGCAAACACACAGTTGATCATGCAAATTCTTCAAGAGCGCAATCAAGGCAACCAAGGGAACCAAGGCAACAATCAAAATCACTTTGCTACACTCAACCAGTTCCTTGCTAACGGGCCAAAGACTTTCAGCAATTGTGTTGAGGCAACTGATGCTGACGATTGGCTTGTGGATCTGTGCAAGCATTTCGAGTGCAGTAATGTCAGGCCTGAGGACTTTGTCAAGTTCGCTTCCTTCCAACTCAAAGACCAAGCTGCAGAATGGTTCCAGCAGTACAAGGACTCCAGAGGTGGACGTGTGATTACCTGGGATGAATTCTGTCAAGATTTCAGAGCTCACCATATCCCTCAGAGCGTGGTCGAAAGCAAGCATGAGGAATTCCGCAACCTGAAGCAAGGCTCTTTGTCTGTCTATGACTACAACAAGTTGTTCCAGAAGCTCGCCCGATTTGCCAAGCAGGACGTACCTGATGAGAAGAGCATGATATACCAGTTCAGGGGTGGTCTCAGAGAAGAAATCCAGCTAGCTCTTGTTCTCTTTGAGCCCTTGAGGTATGATGAGTTCTACAACATGGCACTGACGCAAGAGGCCGCTCAACTGAGGTGTGATGCTTCCAAGAAGCGAGTCGGAGATGCTACTCCTTCTTCCTCTACTCAAGTGGCGAGGCAGCAGAAGTATTGTCTTCCTCCTCCTCCGTTTCGTCAGCTGTATCAGCAGAAGAGCAAGGTGGCAGTGGTTCTTCCCACCCACCCAACCCTGGCTTTCAGAACAAGACTTCGTCTCAAGCTCCAAGATCGAGTGCTCCGTATCACCGTCCGCTTTCAGAGGTCACGTGCAACAAGTGCCAATGGAAGGGTCACTATGCCAACAAGTGTCTCAACCAGAGGCGTCTTCCTCCTCCTCCTGTCAGATCGGCAAGTACAGCTATGGTCAAGCATAACCCCAAGCACGCTAAGGTCAACTTGATGAATGCAGCTCAGGCAGAGGATTCGTCAGATGTCATCATGGGTAACCTTCCTATTAATGACATTCCAGCTAAAGTTCTTTTTGACACTGGTGCATCACATTGTTTCATCTCGAGACCGTTTACATCTAGGCATGAATTGGTTTCGCAAGTTTTGCCTAGTCCATTAGCAGTTGTCTCTCCCGGTAAGCGCATGCATGCTAACTCCATCGTTCCGGATGTTACTATCACCTTGGGTGACTACAAGTTTCTGGCTTCTCCAATGGTTCTTGGTGACTCGGATATTGATCTTATTCTCGGAGTGGATTGGCTTTCTAAGCACAAGGCTCAGCTTGATTGTGCAGCCAGGAAGATTCAATTGACTCATTCGTCTGAGGATGTAATTGTGTTTGCCGCTCGTTATGATACCATCCGTCTGTTTTCCCTCAATGAGAAGGGTGAACTAGATGCTATCTCGCAAATTCTAGTCATTTGCGATTATCAAGACGTCTTTCCAGAAGAGCTTCCAGGAATGCCTCTGCACCGGCCAGTTGAATTCGTTATTGATCTTGAGCCTGGCACGGAACCAGTGTGCAAGCGTCCTTACAAGCTCGGACCTGAAGAGTTGAAGGAGCTGAAGAAGCAACTCGATATTCAAGAGAGAATGGGTCTCATCCGGCCTAGTTCTTCTCTGTGGGGTTGTGGTGTTCTTTTTGTGAAGAAGAAGGATGGAATTGACCGACTTTGTGTTGATTACCGTCCATTGAACAAGAAGACCATCAAGAACAAATACCCACTTCCCAACATCAACGAGCTGTTCGAACAACTCAAAGGTGCCCAAGTATTCTCCAAGCTTGATCTCTGTATGGGTTATCATCAGATTCGTATCCGTGAACAAGATATTCCCAAGACGGCTTTCAGGACAAGCTATGGTTCATACGAATACACTGTCATGTCTTTTGGCCTCGTCAACGCTCCTCCCACGTTCTCTCGCATGATGAACTTCATCTTCAACGCCTACACCAATGACTTCGTTTTGGTCTATCTCGACGACATTCTGGTTTTCTCGAAGAACAAGGAAGATCATGCCAAGCACTTGCGTTTGGTGCTCGATAAGCTAAGGGAACACCAGTTCTACGCCAAGTTCTCCAAGTGTGAATTTTGGCTCGATGAGGTTCTTTATATTGGTCATATCATCTCTGCCAAGGGCATTGCGGTGAATCCTGAGAAGGTGTCTGCAATTGTGAATTGGGAACCTCCTCAGAACGTGAAGCAACTCCGTAGCTTCCTCAGTCTCACAAGCTATTGACGAAGATTCGTTGCAAACTTTTCTAAGATCGCGAAGCCTCTCTCAAATCTTCTCCAAAAGCACGTTAAGTACGTTTGGTCTCCGGAGTGTGACATTGCTTTCAACACTTTGAAAGAGAAATTGATCACTGCTCCAGTTCTGACTCCGCCTGATGAATCCAAGCCGTACGAGGTCTTTTGTGATGCCTCTCTCCAAGGTCTTGGCGTAGTGTTGATGGAAGAGAAGAAATTTGTTGCTTATACCTCTCGCCAGTTGAAGCCTAATGAGAAGAACTACCCCACTCATGATCTCGAGTTGGCGGCAGTTGTGCACGCTCTTTTGACTTGGAGACATCTCTTATTGGGAAGAAAAGTGGACATCTTCACTGACCACAAGAGTCTCAAGTACATCTTCACTCAGCCTAATCTCAACCTTAGGCAAACTCGATGGGTCGAAATGATTCAAGAGAATAATCCGAGTATCGAGTATACTCCAGGCAAGGCCAATGTGATTGCTGACGCATTGAGTAGAAAGGCTTATTGCAAAAGTCTTATTCTCAAGCCTTATCAACCCGAGCTTTGTGAAGCTTTCCGCAAACTTAATCTGCAAGTTGTTCCTCAAGGTTTCCTCGCCAACCTTCAAGTCTCTCCTACCTTGGAAGACCAGATTCGCCAAGCTCAGCTTCTTGATGCTATGGTGGAAAAGGTGAATATTGGGATTGCCAAGAGTCAACCCAAGTACAAGTGCTACCGCCTTGATGAAAAGGATACTCTCTTCTTCGAGGATCGTATAGTTGTGCCCAAAGGTGACCTGCGTAGAGTGATCATGAACTAGGCTCACAATTCTCTCCTCTCCATCCACCCTGGGAGCATGAAGATGTATCAGGACCTCAAGCAGGCTTATTGGTGGACTCGAATGAAGCGCTAGATTGCTCAATTCGTGAATGAGTGTGATGTCTGCAGAAGAGTGAAGGCAGAACACCAAAGGCCAGCTGGTCTCCTCCAACCTCTTGCCATTCCAGAATGGAAGTTTGACCACATTGAAATGGATTTCGTGACTGGGTTTCCAAAGTCCAAGCGTGGCAATGATGCTATATTCGTTGTCATCGACAAACTCACCAAAGTGGCTCACTTTTTGCCTATCAAAGAGTCAATCACTGCAGCTTAATTGGCGGAGCTCTATACCTCTCGAATTGTCTCTCTGCACGGTATTCCACAAGTGATCTCTTCAGACCATGGCAGCATCTTTACCTCCAAGTTTTGGGATTCTTTTCAGAAGGCCATGGGCACCAACATCCGCTTCAGCCTAGCTTTCCATCCTCAAACTAGCAGTCAAGTCGAGCGTGTCAACCAGATTCTTGAAGATATGCTCAGTGCTTGTGTGATCTCCTTCGGAATGAAGTGGGAGGATTGTCTTCCTTATGCTGAATTTTCCTACAACAAAAGTTTTCAAGCAAGTTCGAGCAAGGCCCCATTTGAAATTCTGTATGGCAGGAAGTGTCGTACCCCTCTCAACTGGTCTGAAACCGGTGAACGTCAGCTTTTGGGTAATGACTTAATCACAGAGGCAGAGGAAATGTGCAAAGTCATTCGAGATAACCTCAAAGCAGCCCAATCCCGCGAGAAGAGCTACTATGATAGTAAGCACCGTGATTTGGCTTTCGAGATCGGAGATCATGTTTACCTCCGCGTCTCTCCTATGAAAGGTACTCTTCGTTTTGGTATCAAAGGGAAGCTTGCCCCTAGATACGTGGGACCTTTCAAGATTGTCAGCAAGAGAGGCGACCTCGCCTATCAACTCGAGCTTCCTTCAAACTTTGCAAATGTTCATGATGTGTTCCATGTCTCTCAGCTCCGAAAGTGCTTCAAGACTCCTGACCGCACCGTCAACTTCGAGGACATTGAGCTCCAAGAAGATCTATCCTATCATGAGCACCCCGTTGCTATTCTTGAGGAGACTGAACGCAAGACTCGCAACAAGTCAATCAAATTCCTCAAAGTCAAGTGGTCACACCATTCCGACCGTGAAGCTACCTGGAAACGCGAGGATCACCTCTGTTCTGAATACCCGGCGTTTTTTTCAGTCCTAGATCTCGGGACGAGATCCTTTCGTAGTGGTGGAGTGTTGTAACACCCCGGATGTAACTTTCCCAATATGTATTCCAACTCTTGCCGTTTCCGGCCTTATGTTATTTTATTTTTCTCGGGTTCGTGTTTTTCTCTCCGTGTATTGTTATCGTTGTCATGCATCTCATATCATGTCATCATGTGCATTGCATTTGCATACGTGTTCATCTCATGCATTCGAGCATTTTCCCCGTTGTCCGTTTTTCATTCCGGCGCTTCGTTCTTCTCCGGTGGTCATTTCTACCTTTCTTTCCTGTGTGGTGATTAAACATTTCCGGATTGGACCGATACTTGCCAAGCGGCCTTGGTTTACTACCGGTAGACCGCCTGTCAAGTTTCGTACCATTTGGACTTCGTTTGATGCTCCAACGGTTAACCGAGGGACCGAAAAAGCCTCGTGTGTGTTGCAGCCCAACACCTCTCTATTTTGCCCCAAAACCCACCAAAACCCTCTCCATCATCTAGAGCGTTCGATCACGATCGCGTGGCCGAAAACCGCACCTCATTTGGACACTCCTAGCTCCCTCTACCTCTATAAATAGACCCCCTCCTCCAATTCGCGGATCCCCTCTTCGAAACCCTAAAATCCTAGATCCGCCGCGCCGGACAATGTCCGTCCCGGGCCGGACATACCGCGCCGCTGCGTCCAGCCTGTGAGGGGCCGCCACCTGTCCCGCGCGGGGCCTCCCTCCGCCGCCGGCCCGCGAGGCCCGAGGCTGGCCCTCCTCCGTCACCGCCCAGGCCAAGCCGACTACCGCGCCCCGCCGCCTTCTTCCCGCCGTCCGGCGGCGACCCCGCGCCACCGCACGGAGCCGACGCCGACCGCCGCACCCTCACCTGTTCATCGCATGGTAACTTTGCATCCATAGCTCCGTTTTGGGCATATAGCATATCAAAATGTTCGTCTCAGAGAGTACATCATTTCATCTCATTACATCG
This sequence comes from Triticum urartu, assembly GCF_003073215.2. Taxonomy (NCBI): domain Eukaryota; kingdom Viridiplantae; phylum Streptophyta; class Magnoliopsida; order Poales; family Poaceae; genus Triticum; species Triticum urartu. The sequence goes on along the minus strand of NC_053023.1, from coordinate 41,695,403 downwards.
TTTTCATTCGAGTTCATCTTGATGCCCGAAATGCTGTTAGAAGAGTGCTACTTGAGATATTTGTCAGATCTGCTGCTCCATTTAGGTTTTTGTCATTTTTCCACGATTATTGTGTGCATGATATACCCATGAGCTCTACATATGTTTTGTTAAGGGTTTTGCCATCTTTCCAGAGGTGCAACCCATGTATTTTTGTGATGTGTGTGGTGACTAGCACAAGCTTGCAAAGTGAGGCACTTGGTAATGCTGATGTGTGTGGTGACTAGTCCTTGAGCTGTTTATCTCATGATGCCATATGTTCATGTTGTTTCCTAGTGATCCATGCCTCTTTTGAGGATGATCAGTAAGGATGTTTTGTTGATCTTGTAGTGCTCTATCCATCCATGTATTTTTTTGCAATTATGGAGCACCCTAGCTTGAGTCAATCGAGCTCTACTTTTGCTTCTTCGTGAATCTGGGCAGATTGTCTACTTGTTAGCGATTTTGCCGATGATGTTGTAGTTGATCCGTGCATGCTATGTTATTGTTCTTGCCATGTCTAGCTTTCATTTTGTGTATTCTTGATGGTTGTATGCTTAGATGGTCATGAATTGCTCCGTAGTGAGTGCATCGAGCTCGTAAACATGCCTACTTGATATCTCTTTCAGCATGCTCCAATTTTCACTAAGTCTGTGATCTGATTATGTTTTTGCCATGTTCACATGCTTGCAATTGTATTTTCTGATCCCTTTTGGCTCAAGGTCACTAAGGGACTTTTGTTAAGCTCTTTGAGTAGCTCCATGCCATGCTTTACTTTGCCATGTTCAGGTCCTGTAGCATGTAGTGTTGTTGCTCCGAAGAGTGCTATCTGATCTGATATTCTAGACAAGTGTTTATTTCACTAAGTCTGAAATCTGTTTGCCATATGCATTTTTGCCATGCTTGTTTGAACCTGTTAATGGTTGAATATGCCGTAGCTCAGTTCTAGACTTTTGTTAAGCATCATGAATGCATCCCATCCATGTATTTTTTTGCCATGTTTGGGTGCTGTAGATTGTTCATCTCTTTGCATTTAGATGGCTACTTGCTGTAAATCGCAGACCGGTGTCATATTTGAATCGCTTGCCATTTCTAAACCGTAACTCCGATTCCGGCGTTCTTTATATCGTTTTCAAGCGACTTCATCTCATCCTTCTAGTGGAACACTTGGATACCCAAGTTGAGGTCAGGTTCATGCATCCCTTGTCAAATCTTGCATATGCATCCCGCATCGCATCCCGCATAGCATACCATCCTTGCACCATATTGTTTGATGCTTGCACGTGGTTGATTGTGTCCTTGTTGCTTGTTTGTCTTGTTTGGGTAGAGCCGGGAGATGAGTTCGCTAATGAGGAGCCCGTTGAGTTTGCTTTCGAGGATCCAGTCAACTCTGACAACTTTGCAGGCAAGATGATCATACCCTCGAAATCACTACTATCTTTGTTTTGCTAGATGCTCGCTCTTTTGCTTTGCCAATGCTATGATGCCTACCACTTGCTTTCAAGCCTCACAAATTTCCATGTCAAACCTCTAACCCACCATGTCCTAGCAAACCGTTGATTGGCTATGTTACCGCTTTGCTCAGCCCCTCTTATAGCGTTGCTAGTTGCAGGTGAAGATTGGAGGCTGTTCCTTGTTGGAACATTTATTTACATGTTGGGATATCATTATATTGCCAGGTTATCTTAATGCATCTATACACTTGGTAAAGGGTGGAAGGCTCGGCCTCTCGCCTAGTGTTTTGTTCCACTCTTGCCGCCCTAATTTCCGTCATATTAGTGTTATCTTCCCGGATTTTTGTGTTCCTTACGCGGTTGGGTTATAATGGGAACCCCTTGATAGTTCGCCTTGATTAAAGCTTTTCCAGCATTGTCCAACCTTGGTTTTACCATTTGCCACCTAGCCTCTTTTTCCCTTGGGTTTCCGGAGCCCGAGGGTCATCTTATTTTAAATCCCCCCGGGCCAGTGCTCCTCTGAGTGTTGGTCCACCTGTCAGCTGCCGGTGGCCACCAGGGGCAACTCTGGGCTGGCCTATCCGTACGTAGGACAATCTGAGTGTGCCCTGAGAAAGACATATGTGCAGCTCCTATCGGGATTTGTCGGCACATTCGGGCGGTGTTGCTGGATTTGTTTTAACCTATCGAAGTGTCTTGAAGAACCGAGGTACCGAGTCTGATCGGAACGTCTTGGGAGGAGGTCTATTCCTTCATTGACTGTGAGAGCTTGTCATGGGCTAAGTTGGGACTCCCCTGCAGGGATTTGAACTTTCGAAAGTCGTTCCCGCGGTTATGGGTAGATGGGAATTTGTTAATGTCCGGTTGTAGATAACTTGAACCTTAACTTAATTAAAATGAATCGATCGTGTGAGTTACCGTGATGGCCTCTTCTCGGCGGAGTCCGGGAAGTGGACACGGTGTTGGAGTAATGTCTGCGCAGGTTGTTCTCTAGTTTCTCGCTCGTGCTTTGCCTCCTCTTCTCGCTCTCTTTTGCGAACAGGTTAGCCACCATATTTGCTAGTCGCTTGCTGCAGCTCCACATATTTACCTTGCCTTACCTATAAGCTTAAATAGTCTTGATCGCGAGGGTGCGAGATTGCTGAGTCCCTGTGGCTCACAGATTACTATTAAACCAGATGCAGGGCCTGATGATTCTGCTCTAGGTGACGCGCTCGAGCTCAAGTGGGAGTTCGACGAGGACTCTCAACGATACTATGTTTCCTTTCCTGATGATCAGTAGTGGTGCCCAGTTGGGTGTGATCGGGACTGTGTCGCATGTTGGGTTATCTTTTATTTTGGCGCCGTAGTCGGGCCATGAGTGTTTGAATGATGTAATGCTATTTTATGTACTTGATTGACGTGGTGAGTGTAAGCCAACTATGTATCTCCCCTTTATTTATCTATATTACATGGGATGTTGTGAAGATTGCCTAACTTGCGACATATGCCTTCAATGCGATTATGCCTCTAAGTCGTGCCTCGACACGTGGGAGATATAGTCGCATCGAGGGTGTTATACGCCAGCTATGGCATGTCTTCAACGAAGCACTTGTAAACTCGGGGAGACCCCTCCGGACTGGATCTGGAAGTATGACGTCCTCAATGTAAAACCACTCAGAGGTCCACTCTTTGGAAGCTTTCTTTGGTGTGCCGAATAGATATCCGGTCTCAGCAATGGGCTATATTTCGGCCCCACCCACTTCAAATATCGATCCCTCGTGGCTGCGTGGGACAAGACAAAACAGTCTTCTCCCAATGGGCCCAAACCCTAGGAATAGTTCGCATAAAGCAACATAACCCGCAATGTGCAGGATGGAGGCTGGGGTAAAATTGTGCAGCTGGAGGCCATAATACTCCAGAAGCCCTTGGAGGAACGGGTGAATTGGAAATATCACATCCCTCAGTAGATAGGGGACGAAGCACACTCATTCCCCCGCAGATGGATTGGGGAAATCCTCTTCCTCGGATTTTCTGTTGAAGGAGGCCAACCCTGATCGAACAGGGACCAGATCCGCAGGGGGAGAAATCCCTGCGTTTGCAACTTCGCTAATTGGCTATTGGACACAGAGCACCTCTCCCACTCGCCTTTCTCTGGGTCGGAACGGGAGAAGGAGCTGGGAATGCTAGCCATGTTGGAATGGTCTTTCCTGGCAATCTCTGAGGATTTCCTCCGAGTGGTGCCAAATGGATCTGATACCCAATCTCTTTAAATATTCACTCCTTCTTGCATGGTCGGGGTGTTATTTGCAAAAAATACCCTGACCGTCCGCATTCGCCCAACACGTGGAAGCAGAAGCCATCGATGCACAGAAGCTGAGGGGTACGGCATTAAATTGAAAGCTGAATACATCACTCGGAAGACATCGGAGGAGGAACCCGCCTTGCAATGCCGAAGACAATCTGCACGCCGAACACCCCGTTATTGGAGCCGAGTTTGGGGGCTACTGAGGGAGTCCTGGACTAGGGGGTCCTCGGGCATCCGGCTTGTTAGCCATGGGCCGGACTGATGGGCTGTGAAGATACGAAGACCGAAGACTGCACCCATGTCCGGGTAGAACTCTCCTTGGCGTGGAAGGCAAGCTTAGTGACCGAATATGTAGATTCCTTTCTTTGTAACCGACCTTGTGTAGCCCTAGATCCTCCCGGTGTCTATATAAACCGGAGGACTTAGTCCGGAGAGAGGGATACATCATCATAACCATACAAGCTAGGCCTCTAGGGTTTAGCCATTACGATCTCTTGGTAGATCAACTCTCGTAACACTCATATTCATCAAGATCAATCAAGAAGGATGTAGGGTACTACCTCCACAGAGAGGGCCCGAACCTGGGTAAAACATTGTGTCCCCTATCTCCTGTTACCATCGACCTTAGACGCACAGTTCGGGACCGCCTGCCCGAGATCCACTGGTTTGGACACCGACACTATGTGTTTATCCATGAAAGTCATTTGAGTCTTCTTTGATCTCTTATATGCATGATTAATTATAGCCTCATATTTCTTCTTCGAATCTTTGGTTTAGTTAGGCCAAATAGTTTGATTTTTCTTGCCATGGGAAGAGGTGCTTTGTGATGGGTTCGATCTTACTGTGCTTGATCCCAGTGACACAAGGGGAACCGACACATTTGTATCATTCCTATTAAGGATAACAAGATGAGGTCTATTTCTACATAAATAGATCTTGTCTACATCATGTCATCATTCGTATTGCATTACTCCATTTCTCCATGAATTTAATACACTAGATGCATGCTGGATAGCGGTCGATGTGTGGAGTAACAGTAGTAGATGCAGACATGAGTCGGTCTACTAATCTTGGACATGATGCCTATGTAATGGTCGTTGCCTGGATATCATCCTGATTATTTGAAGTTCTATCGATTGCCCAACAGTAATTTGTTTACTCGCCGTTTGCTATTTTTCTTGAGAGAAGCCACTAGTGAAATCTATGGCCCCCGTGTCTTTTCTTTATTATATTTGCCTTTCCGATCTATTTTTATTTATTTTTTTCAGATCTATTAAACCAAAAATACAAAAATACCTTGCTGCAATTTTTATTTGTTTATTTTATCTCACAATCCCGTGAGATCTATTTATCCAATATGCTACAATTTTTATCCCGTCTACTTCCCAATTTCTGGCGCTGTTACCCGAAAGGGATTGACAACCCCTTGAATACGTCGGGTTGCGAGTATTTGTTATTTGTGTGCAGGTGCCATTCACGTAGTGTTGCGTGGTTCTCCTATTGGTTCGATAACCTTGGTCTCATCACTAAGGGAAATAACTACCATAGTTGTGCTGCATCATCCCTTCCTCTTTCGGGAAATACTGATGTAGTTCAAGCCGCATGAGGCATCTAAATGTGCCTATCCACTATGGCCAGGAGAGGCCTGAAGCAACTGATGCACACGGACTGGGTGAACCCGCCGAGGCATCAGGCACGCTACCCATTCTTGTGCTACGGAAGCACTTAACATTCTAGAATATTCTAGATGATGTGTTGAATCATATGGTAATTCATGCTTATCTGGTTGAGGTTGTTCACTAAGATTTAAGCTGTCTATAAATGAATAAAGTGCGTAGAGGGCGGTTCTATAAAAAAGGTTGCATGTGTGTGGGTGGGATGCTTTGACACCGAGTGCCCCTTTGGGACAGGTCAAACCATGGGATGACGCGAAAAAAGAACTAGACGATAATGTGTGGTATGTACATACAACTATTGGTGACCAGCATCTAACTTGGCATTGCGAGCAAGGCCAGTAGGCCTTTCTTCGGTGCAACAAGCAACCGGCGGGTGCAATCCTCGTGTCCGCTGGTTTGTCAGCGTCTGCCTATGCCTGCCTGTAGTAGTTTATGGTAAAATCTGTATGCTTATTTTTTTCATTCTAGTTAATTTGAAATGAACATCTGTATGGTTTCGTGTGGTAGTCCGTCTATGCTTTAAAGATACTTGCACTGCTTGACACAACGTGTTTTCAGAGGATAAAGTGTATTGTAATATTATTAGTAAGTAAAACATGTTTGGATGTGGCCCACCCTATTGAGATTCTGAGTTGCTGGGCAAACATGCCAAAACTCAAATGCATTCTCAGCTGATGAGTATGCTAATCAATATTTACATTAGTCATAAATAGGGAGGAATTGGTAGTAGCTCGAGTGCACAAGCTTTGTTTTCAAGTTCTGCCTCTACACTTTCTGCATGATCTCATCGAAGGGTAGCATTATACTATCTGTGTTTACATGTATAATATGGGCCATCACATTTGTTAAGTATTGTATGCACTAGTACATGTCGGTGCTATACAAACGGTTTTTAACACCTTTCCGCGACGGCATTTGGAACCATCGCCAAGTGAGTGTGGGTAATAGGGGGTTCCCACATGACCCAGAAAATGTCGGGGATAGGCCCTCCTGGCACATAGGTTGGGGCAAAATGAGCTCGTGTGCGATCGGGCGAGGCATCAAAACCCAATCGTTTCCGTTCGTATGTACATCCCACACGGTCAATACCAGAAAAACATTTCCGTTCTTATGTATATCACACACAGTCAATCCAAGGAATAAGTTTCCGTTCTTATGTACATCTCACACAGTCAATCTAGGGAAAATGTTTCCGTTCGTTTTCCACATAGTTTTATGTATAGGCTCGTGTGGAAAGGTGTAACTATCACATACGCTCTGCCTTGGTTAACTATTTGCTTTTATCAACTACATCACAAACGATTTGATGAAGAAAACTGTGTGGCATCGGGCTATCCATCACAAGCGCTTTTACTACCAGAACCGTTTGCAAAGTTCCATGACCGTTTGTTCTCTTTTTACATCGCACACGTTGTTTTCTTTCTAACCATGTGAAGATTATTTTATTAACTCCGGTATATTTTTATTTTTGCCTGTAATTTATTATTCGAATTAAAATTTTTGAAATATGAAACGTGCAATTCAAATTCTCAGCACAATGGTTCAACAACGAATCCATAAATAAAATTGCCAGTATAATATGTTCAGTAATTACATGATTAGACAACAATTAACTATGATGAACCACAATATTTAAAGGCAGCAAAGGTGAAGAGACAAGTGTAGATCATTTTGACCGTTGATGGTGTTGAAGAAGCGGAATGCCCATAATGTGCCTTCCTGCATGCCATAGGCATGAACCACTTTTGTCCAACCCCTTGTGACGATCTCCCGCCCATCCTTCACCGCCTTTAGAAAGACTTCTAGAGCATTATCATGGCAGCATGAATTATATACTTTAACCTTAGTTGCCTCCACTCGTTTATGTAGTTTGCAAGGTAATCATCAGTAAATAGCTTCAGAAACCACTGAAAGGAGAAAAATATCAGATACTGAGGTGTAATAGAGTAACTTGTTGTGGGCAGGGGGAAAAGGCAACACATTACTTACCATCTTAAAGTTCATTGTTGTCTTGGACAAAGTGTTAATAAAGAGCTTAATTCCAATCACCTGATTCTTTCGCCTAACAATATTTCTTAGTATCCTCACTTGACGCTTTTTCATGAATATCTCATTGCCCCATACGCAAAAGGGATCGAAGCGTGGATTAGTACCGCTCATATATGTACCTACAAGCAACCAGTAAATGTTAGAAGCTAAACTGAGATTGCACAAATAATGTAAAATACAACTACCTATGTTCCTAAGTACAAGTATTTTTTTAGAGATTTCAATATGAACTACATGTGGATGTATATAGAATTATAGATATGGTTTAGATTAGAATCTAGATTCACTCATTTTGCTCTTTATGTAGTCTATGTTGGAATCTCTAAAAATACTTATATTTAGGCATAGATGGTGTATAAGACATGGGATGCAGCTAACCTCGACGGTAAACAACAATATCACCCATTATAGCCCTATGTAAGTGCATGGAATGACAATGTTAACTACAACAGGGTTAACATCCACCAAAAATAGCAAATGGTAATAAAACGACAACATTTGTAGTGATATCTTCACTGTGAAAGAGTAGCAAAGTAGCAAAGGGACAGATTAAAAAATGGATACAACTGTTAATTGCAACAGGATTAACAGCATCCTAATTCATGTTTTGTAAGTTTGTAGACATTGAAATACAACTCTTTAAAAATGGATACAACTTTTAATTTCAACATGCTTAATGGACATTGAAACTGGTACTGATAAAAATGCAATTGGCAGAGTTAAACATCACAAGGCAGGTGCTGCCAGAGCAGATAATGGACCAGTTGTCTATAAAAAAGTAGGGAAATAGCTAAAACGTGTTAGGCATGTTTACCACAGCATGCTTAATACATCGACCGTACAAAACAAAGCCCTTAATTGCAACTAGTATTTGTAAGATTGAACTGGTGAGTACATACTTGGTAAGTCCTGAGAGGTAGTTGATGGGGCACTTCATCTTGGCCAGAGCCCGCCCAAAGTCAGCAGCGACGGAGGCGATCTGTTCCTCCGGGTCAAAGCGTGGATTAGTGCCACTGACATGTGTACCTATGATGTCTACTACACAACCTTCTTCTTGTAGACGTTGTTGGGTCTCCAAGTGCAGAAGTTTGTAGGACAGTAGCAAATTTCCCTTAAGTGGATGACCTATGGTTTATCAATCCATGGGAAGCGTAGGATGAAGATGGTCTCTCTCAAACAACCCTACAACCAAATAGCAAAGAGTCTCTTGTGTCCCCAACGCACCCAATACAATGGTAAATTCTATAGGTGCACTAGTTTGGTGAAGAGATGGTGATACAAGTGCAATATGGATGATAGATATAGGTTTTCGTAATATGAAAATATAAAAACAGCAAGGTAACTAATGATAAAAGTGAGCACAAACGACATTGCAATGTGTTGAAACAAGGCCCAGGGTTCATACTTTCACTAGTGCAAGTTCTCTCAACAATAATAACATAATTGGATCATATAACTATCCCTCAACATGCAACAAAGAGTCACTCCAAAGTCACTAATAGAGGAGAACAAATGAAAAGATTATTGTAGGGTACGAAACCACCTCAAAGTTATTCTTTCTGATCGATATATTCAAGAGTCCGTAGTAAAATAACACGAAGCTATTTTGTCCGTTCGATATATCATAGAGTTCGTACTAGAATAACACCTTAAGACGCCAATCAACGAAAACCCTAATGTCACCTAGATACTCCAATGTCACCTCAAATATCCGTGGGTATGATTATACGATATGCATCACACAATCTCAGATTCATCTATTCAACCAACACAAAGGACTTCAAAGAGTGCCCCAAAGTTTCTACCGGAGAGTCAAGACGAAAACGTGTGCCAATCCCTATGCATAAGTTCACGGGGTCACAGAACTCGCAAGTTGATCACCAAAACATACATCAACTGGATCACGTGAATATCCCATTGTCACCAAAGATAAGCACATGCAAGACATACATCAAATGTTCTCAAATCCTTAAAGACTCAATCCGATAAGATAACTTCAAAGGGAAAACTCAATCCATTACTGGAGAGTAGAGGGGGAGAAACATCATAAGATCGTGTCGAATCAAGAACACGAGAGAGAGAGAGACAGACAGAGAGAGAGAGATCAAACACATAGCTACTGGTACATACCCTCTGCCCCGAGGGTGAACTACTCCCTCCTCGTCATGGAGAGCGTGGAGATGATGAAGATGGCCACCGGTGATGGGTCCCCCCTCCGGCAGGGTGCCCGAACAGGGTCCCGATTGATTTTTGGTGGCTATAGAGGTTTGCGGCAGTGGAACTCCCAATCTAGGTTTCTTTACGGGGGTTTCTGTATTTATAGGAGTTTTTGGCGTCGGTCTCACGTCAGGGGGGTCTCCGAGTCGTCCACGAGATAGGGGGACGCGCCCAGGGGGAAGGGCGCGCCCTCCACCCTCATGGATGGCTCGAGACTCTTCTAGCCCAACTCTCTTACTTCGGGGGCTTCTTTTGGTCCATAAAAATCATCAAAAATTGGCACGTCAATTGGACTCCGTTTGGTATTCCTTTTCTGTAAAACTCAAGGAAAAAACAGAAACTGGCACTGGGCATATGCTTAATACATCAACCGTACAAATCATAGCTGTTGCAAGTGGTATTGGTAAGATAGCATGGAACAATCAAAATTTATAGATACGTTGGAGACGTATCAACCCACAGGTAACCAGTAAATGGTAGAAGTTAAACTGCAATTGCACAAATGATGTGAAATACTATAAGATATGGGACGCAGCTAACCTCGACGGCAAACAACAGCATCGACCGTTATGATCCTGTGTAAGTACATGGACAGGCATGATAAGTACAACAGGGTTAGCATCCACTAAAAATAGCAAATGGGCATCATCTCTAGTATATCTTCATTGCGGAGAATAGCATGGTAGGAAAGGTATAGATTAAAAAATGAATACTACTGTTAATTGCAACAGGCTTAACAACATTCTAAGTCATGTTTTGTAAGTTTGTAGCCATTGAAATACAACTGTTTAAAAATGGATTCAACTGTTAATTTCAACAGGCTTAATAGCCATTGAAACCGGTACTGATAAAAATGCAATTGACATAGTTAAACATCACAAGGCAGGAGCTGCCAGAGCAGAGAATGGCCCAGATGTTTATAAAAAGGTAGGGAAAGTAGCTAAAACGCGTTAGGCATGTTTACTAGAACATGCTTAATACATCGACCGTACAGAACATGGCCATTAATTGATACTGGTATTGGTAAGATTGAACTGGTGAGTACATACTTTGTAAGTCCTGAGAGGTAGTTGCTGGGGCACTTCATCTTGGCAAGAGCACGCCCAAAGTCAGCGGCGGCGGAGGCAAGCTATTCCTCTGGGTCGAAGCGTGGATCAGTGCCACTGACATGTGCACCTGCAGGCAACCAGTAAATGGTAGAAGTTAAACTACAATTGCATAAATGATGTGAAATACTGTAAGACATGGGATGCAGCTAACCTCGACGGCAAACAACATCATCGGTCATTATGACCCTACGTAAGTACATGGATAGGCATGTTAAGTACAACAGGGTTAGCATCCACTAAAAATAGCAAATGGGTAGCATCTCTAGTGGTATCCTGAATCATGTATTGTAAGTTTGTTGCTGGTATTGGTGAAATTGAGCTGGACACGATAATATTTGAATATCACACAATGTGCAGTACTGAAATAAACAAGCCATGGACATATGCTTAATACATCAACCGTACAAATCATAGCTGTTGCAAGTGGTATTGGTAAGATTTAGTCGGTCAGATCTTACCTGTTAAGCCCTGGTGCTAGTTGCTGGGGCACTTCATCTGGGACAGTCTGCACCACGTCGTTGACGGCGGAGGCGAGGTGTTCCTCTGGGTCAACACGCACAGCGACCATCGTGCCATCGACCGCCATCAGCTCTTAGCGGTGGGGATTTGGAGGCATGAGGATGTTTCATAGGCGCCATTTAAGCAATCAGGTCAGGGCCGTGATAGAGATTGGTGGGTTACCTGAATGGATTCGAGCAGAATGTAGATGTGGTTGAAGCTATGGTTGCGACGGCGGCGGTTTCAGATGCCGGTAGGGGAAGGCGCGGGGCGAGATACTAAGGAAATTTGATGGGTGGGGATGTGGTTGGAAGAATAAATTCTCATATCGCGCGCCTAATGAAAATTTCTCTGCGAAACATGAAACTTGGGCAAGGGAAACACACAACGTAGATGAAGCGCATAAAATACTCGTGTGCGAGAAAACAGAAAATTGTCAGATCCCATCTCCAAAAAATGTACACGTGTAGTTGATTTTTTTCGGTCAATGGTACGCCTGGTTTATTAGGAAACATCGCACGTGTAACTGACTTATGGATCATTAACGCAAAAAAACCCGCAGACGGGTACGACATAGGAACCATGTATTTTTTGATCTTCTAATGATTAACGCAAAAAATGCACATGGGCACACATGCTAATCAACACTCAAAGCCCTCAAAGGATGCTCTTACCGATATTGTACGTTAATACTACAAACTTAAAGTACTACTGATAATTTGCTATAAAACTACAAACTTAAACAACTTCTCACATGCTGCCATTGGGGCATGCTAGCCAGACGCCGGTATTCTCCTTCCCGGCCTTGTTGGTGGCAGCCCACCGTCCTTCGATCTCCGCCAAGCTCTCTTCACCAAGACATGATGACTCTTCTTTCTTGCGGTGCCGGGACTCTCTTTTCTTGACTGCTTTCTGCCTTTTCCGTCCTTCTGTGCGGCTTTAGCCGCCTCTAGATCCACCACCCATTCGGCAATGAAAGCCTCAAAGTCTGCCCATCACTACTAGGGAAAAGACTAGCAGCAGCGTGGGTTTTAGGCCTATCAGTTGCACAGGGCGATGCGCTATTGATAAGGCGCTACAGCTAATGTATAGCAGTAGCGTGCCTCCGCCCGCGCTACTGCTAAATCGGCTTAGTAGTAGTGTGTTCCTGGAGGTGCGCTACTGGTAATTAGTAGTAGCGCTTCTCCCTGCCCGCGCTGCTACTATTATTTCGTATTTTATTTCTTTTTTATTTCATGTTGTATTCGTACACCTTTACACAAGTTTTCATACAACAGGAATTTAGAAATTGTTTTGAAATCATAATGAGTTATTACATCACGGGATGAAAGAACCGTGGACTAGTTTCAAGTGGATGGACATCCACTTGAAACTAATCTGCGGTTCTTTCACCCCGTGATGTAATAAATATCATCATCATCATATCATTAACGACTTATCATCATAATACATCATTGTCATATAACACCTCCTCAAGATCATCATTTTCATCAATGAGACATCACATAGCAAATTGGTCACTAGTCGCAATCACAAGTACTCCTCGTCATCAACTCTAACACATTGTATCACATAATAAACATATTGTTCCTCATAGGACCTACTACATTCTCGTAGGACCTACTATATTCTCTAAGGTAAAATAGCAAAAAAAACAAGATAGCCCCTGACTCTCCATTATGGAGAATGGAGATTATCCTGTCTCCAATTCTTGCCTTTCGCTTAATGTTACTTCCAAGAACCTCCTTGCGAATGTCCAAACATTTTTTCCATTCTTTGATTAGCATGTGTTCACCGGTTTTAGAAATCCGATATGCATAGGTGAGCTCTCTCCAAGACATAGCGTCTTGAATGGCATGGGATAAGCTAGTCGAATTGTCAAAGATGAAAATTAGACGTTGAAATAGTTGAAGTCATGCTTAATTACGAAAAAACACTTGTCATTGTTGCGTACCGTTTCAACATCGAAGGTCTCCTCGAGCTTAATGCTGAAGCGCCGATCTTCATCCAGCACAACGAACCTGTCGCACATACCTCGATTGTCATGGCACCAGCTGCACACCCCCGGGAGACTGTCATCATCCGAGTACGACATTTCCTACGTTCATAATTTAAAGATTAAACTTGTACAATTAAATATATGTACTAAAAAACCTAAATTAGATCATTATTTTTCGAGAAAATCCAGGCCACTCGATATTTCCTACATATTCTAGCACAAGTCATGCCAGAATTCACAGAAAAATCGGGCATGACCTTTGCTAAAAAAGGACAAATCGAGTGCCTGAAATTTGCCGGAACGGAAATTAATCAACACTCCGGCAAAACATAGGCCACTCGGAGGTGTAACCAAAACATGACCGGGCACTCCGGCAAAACAAGCACCTGAAACTCATAAAGGACTCATATTGACATGGAGATTTGCCTGGTCTCACCTCGAGGTCGGAGGGGGTCGGTGACGGGGACGACGGCGGGGATGATGGAGGGGCTCCTTGATTTCCGCAAAAGCAAAAACCCTATTAATTCAACTAGTACATCCCGAATAATTGCTTAAACTAAAAAATAACAACAAATATGACATGTTCAACTAGTTCTATTAATTCAACAAGTTCTTACTAAATATAAACTTACTATAAATAGAAAAAAACTAGTTCTTTCTAAAAATAAAGTAGTTCAACTAGTTATTTTAATTTTCTTACTAAAAATACATTAGTTCTATTAATTCAACTAGTTTATTAATTTACTTACTAAACTAGTTCAACTAAAACTAAACTAGTTCAACTAAAACTAAACTAGTTATATTAATTCAACTCGTTCTTACTAAATATAAAATTACTATAAATAGAAAGAAACTAGTACATCTACTACTACTAATTAACATCTACTACTAATTAACATCTACTACTGCTAATTATACAACTAGTTTACCATCACTACTACTAATTAATATCGACTACTACTAAAAATCATTATCTATGAACCCTAAATTAACATCTACTACTACTAAAATCATCTACTAACTAAGCAAAGAGAGAGGGGGTGGGGGGGGGTGGATGGCTTACAGAGAGGGGAGAGACGGTGGAGGGGAGGTGCTCGGCGACGGAGGAAGGGGCGGTGAGGGCGGGCTCGGGATCGGGAGGCGGCGGTCCTGGGCGGGCTCGGGCGGCGGCGGCGAGGGGACGCTCGGGCTCAGGCGGCGCGGCACGACAGGAGCAGGGGAACATGGGGGAAAGGAGGACTTAGCGAAATTTCTAACCGGGGGTGGTGGTTAAGTCGAACTTGCAGTAGCGCTCGTAAGGAAAACGCGCTATAGCTAAATTATCTATAACGTGTTTTACATAAAAACGCTACTGCTAATGGAAGCAGTTATTTCTTTCGTTTATCCCAAAATCAGTAATGCTTTGTCCTAAAAAAACGCTGTAAGTCTAAGCAATGTGAAAACATCAAAAATATACATTGGTCATCATTGATCTTTTTGTGTAGAATCTAAATAGTCAACATGAATCCTCACTGTACCTGTATAGGTACAGGCGAGGATTCATATTGCAGCTACAAATCATACACATATAGTTCAATGAAGACAAAGTGCTCGAGATAGGTTGAGAAGTAACATATTTAAGGTGGTAAACACCTTGTTCGCTTAGCAGTATGGGACTAAAATTAATTAGTTGCGGTGATACTTAGCAGCAACGAGTTTTTAAGAAAAACGCTGCTACTAAGTACTTTAGCAGTAGCGCGTCCCCCGGAAGGTCGCTACTACTATATCTAGCCGGGAGGCAACAACGTGGCAAATATAGGTGTAGCGCTTGTTCTGTATAGAGCGCTACTGCTACTTAGATATTAGTAGCGCTGCTCTCTGGAGCTCGCTACTGCTAATTAGCAGTAGCGTCTGTTTTTAAACCATGCTGCTACTAAGATTCTGTGTATTAGGTTTTCCCTAGTAGTGCATGTAACTGTGTGGCCGCCGCTGGCGATGAACACGGCGCGGCGAGATGCTATCCCTTCCTTACCATGTGTGTGGTCGTGGGTGGCGAGGAACACGGTGCGGCGGGATGCCATCGCTTCCTTACCAGTTACTGTGCGCCACGGTGCCATGGACGACGCCTGGAGAGAGCTCTAGGACGGAGGGGCCGGGCAGCCATACAGTGCGGTGGTATTCAAGAGCTCAACAACAAACGACAACAGAAATTTGGCTTCCCTTACAATTTTGCCCGTCCATTATCGCACACGGTTCATCTTCGTCGCTTCCGGAAATAGTGTGCGCCGAGCCTATTGTGTGTTGCGTTATGATTGGCCGGAACCCCAGCCACACGGATCGCGTGTGTGCACCGTAGGATGCGCCGTGATCGAACGACAATCCACGTTCCTCACATCACACCCGTGCTGCTGTAGCTGGATTGGATTTATATGTGCTAAATGCCTAGAAAATGCACATAATCCCCTAAATATGGTAAATGGGCTCGGGAAAATGCAAAATCTGAACATGGTGATTTGCAGGATGTATGTTCGTCGTAGAAAAAACTCCAGGGCAAAGAATGAAGAAAATTTGGATTCCCTTTCGATCTTGGTGATTTCCCTCTCGAAAGCATGGAACTTCCTCGGTGATGGTTCGATTTATGAAGGACGTGCATGATGACATAAGCCAAACCTTCTCAAATTGTTACCAGGGCATGGTGAGGTCATACGATGGCACCATGCCAGCCGTCATATTTTTCAAGCATTTATTTCATTTTTTCTATAGTTGAAAACCCAATAAACAAACATTTGTGGTTGACTATTGCCACACATTTCATCGAAATATCTATCCATTTCTTGTAGAAGGTATGAGAATTTACTAAATGGCACGAGCATGGTTTTCCAGGCCGTTCTTGTGTACCCTTTCATGCACCTATTGTTTGAACTTGAATTATGTGCATTAATGCCTAGGAAATGCACATAATCCCCTAAATATGGGAAATGAACCCAGAAAAGTGTCAAATTTGAACACGCTAATTTGTAGGGTGTATGTTCATCATAGGAAAAAAACTCATGGACAAAGGACAAAGGAAATTTGGACCCCCCTTCAATCTTGGTGACTCCCCCCTCGAAACCATGAAACTTCCTCGGTGATGGTTCGATTTATGAAAGGCATGCATGACGACATAAGGAAACATTCTCAATTTTTTTGTCACAACCTGATTTTTGGCCCTTTCTTTTTCCTTTTGTTCCTCTGAGATTTTTGCTTGAGTTTTCTTTCTTCGTGGCTTTGTGGTCTGGAAACTGAAGAAGATGACCTCTTGTTTCTTTCCAGAGTGACTTGTCATCCTCAAAACCCTTCCCAAGACCTTGCCATTTTAATCCTAGCCCAACCCCAATATTCTTTTCCTTGGGAATATTCCTTTTTCTATTAAAGGAATAACCCAATTAGCCCTAGGTTTTGAAGCAACCTATATTTATATCACTCCCAAAATTACCAAATAATTCTCATAAATTGTCTGGGTCATATCTTCCTCAAATATGGCAAAACATTTCATTTTCCATGTTCCTCATCATGCTCAATTAATTCTTTTCCTATTCTGTCCTAAATGGTAGTTTGTGAAGCAAGTGCCATTTATCTTTGCCCAATTGACCTCAAACTTGTTGGGCACCTTTTCATGTACATATAATTGCCTCATGACAAAATCAAATTAATTTTCCTAGTGAATATTCCTGAGTAATTTTTCAAAGTTCCTGTCTGAGGGAATTGGTTGTGAAGGAAGTACTAGCTAGGTTAATCCTATTGAGTTGAAAATTTTCATGGCCCTTCATATCGCCAAATCATCACCCACCTCAAGATTTGAGCTCATGCAATGCATACATGTGAGCACATCATCAATTCTTTAGTTCTGTCCAAATTTTTAGTCAATGAAGATAGTATATTTTATCTTGCTCCATTATGTCTAAAAATTTTCCTATGCCTTGTACTATCTACATAACTTATCTCGACCAGTTTTGGGATCGTTTCATCTAGCCATTTTCCCTCAGGAGTTTTCCCAATTTTCTGGACAAAGAGGATAGCTATGAAGGAATTACCATTTTGGCTTGGCCAAATGGCATGAAATTTTTGTGGCACTCTCATAGGACCAAATAACCCTGCCATGTTCATTTTCAGCCTAATCCATCACTCTATGTGAGTGCTTCTTCCTGTTCTACTTTCTGGACCAATTTATGTGGTTGTTAAGCAACTATATTAAATACTGGTCCAAATCATCTCAAAATTAACAGGACTATAGTCCTTCCTAACCTAAACACCCTAGACAACTCATTGGACTCTTAACCTCACTCTATTGATCACTACATAATGATTCAGTTTGATGCATTCAACTTCAGAGCTCACTTACCATGTTAACCACTTCGTCTTTAACCAACTTGCCACCGCAGTTCAAACCTACCCTGGAAGAACTTACCACTAGACAACACTTGCCAGCCCAGCTACATGCTAGTGCACGCGGTGACCGCGTTAATGGCATAATAGTGTGCGCGCTCTGTTGCCGTTGGCCGCGTCCAGGACGTCTTCTTGCTCGGGCCCCTCCTCTGCTTGGCGTTTCAGCGAGCACGGGCCTATCTAGCATGTTCCCCGCATTGTCCCTGTCATCCTCGAAGCGTCGCCCTCTCCGTAAGCCCCTCCGTCAGCGCTCGTCGCCACACGCCCATGGGAGCGCTGTTGCCGACCGGCTCTGTTCGCGCCGTGGTTTCTTCTTCCTCGTGTCCTCGAGCGTAGCTCGTCTCTATGACCTCCGCGGCTTGTCTGCACCCCACTTCATCGCTTTCCCATGCCTCCCCGTGATCACTGCGTGTCGCCAGAGCCTTGGTCGAGCTCGAGCGGCACCCGAGCCCGTCTCCCTCGCCCCGCCTATATAAGGAAAGCCCTGAGACCCCTCAAGCTCACCACCAGCCTTGCCTCGCTCCACTACCCCTCCCCAGCCTCTCAAATGGGCTCAATAAGCCTCACTCCACTCCCTAACCTCACCCACGTCTTCCCCGTGCTCCGGTGACCCTCCCCAGCCCCTCCGTTCTTTGCCAGAGTGCCTTAGGCCGTCGCCCCAAGATCAACTGCCGCTGCCCGAGCCTCTGTTGCCTAGCACCGTGGTCGCTCCTCTCTTCCTCGGCTCCGTTCCTCCCTATGGATGAGCGCAGCATAGCCATCTGAGTCCGCTGGTGCTTCTCGTTTGACCGGAGACAACCGGGGCTGCCCCGGCAATCGCCGGCGTCGCCCCTCGCCCGCCCCGTCCTCTACTTCGGTCGGGCTAGCGGGAGGAGGGCGAAGATAGGGCCAGGCGGGCCCCGCTCCTCTTCCTTGACCCTGCCAGTCATCGTCACCGAAGCCGACCCCGCCTCTGCCACATCATTCACATGGAAGCGCAATCCCACAAATACACTTTCGTTTCAGTGAAAGCGTAAACCGTTGCGGCTTCGGCCAAAAATACGCATTCACTGTCCCAAAAGCGTAGTTCCTGGAATGCGCTTTCAGTTTTTCAGTTTTGGCCCGGTTTGTAAAAATTTCTATTACAGATAGGTCCCTAGCAGAAAAACTATCACAACTTTTTTGCTTGAGACTCCGATTGAGGTGAATCCAAAGCCCACGTGTTGGTCTCATCAGCCCGAACTTTTGGTATCATTTTCACTATGGTTTGACATAATGGAAATAACCATGTTGCCCTTTTCTCGTAAACAGCCCCCTCTGAGAGAGAACTATTTCCGGTGATTCTTTCTGCGATGTTTCCGCACTTCTCCCCGGTGCATTCTTCATCCCCAGGCAAGCGACAACCACCATTTGCATGATAGCCATGCAGTAGCATTGGTTTTCAACTTGAATCTTTAATAAATGTATATTTGTTTTACTACTGCCATTGTTATTTCGGTTATGCTTATGGATCAGTGATTACCGCCATCTATGTTTTCTTGCACTCTGTTATCATGTTCTACTTGCTAGTATTACTTTCATATTGGTCATGCTTGATAGTAGTACATGTTGAGTTGGTCATGTTCTTCGGTGCATGACTAACATTGGTTACTGAGTACCGTTAATATGCATTGTTCCTTTGTTGTTAGTTGGTTAAGTGTTTACTCTGTAATGTTATTGATGTGTTATTGCATGGTATTTATTGTTTATGTTAGTAGTCATGTTATGCTATGAGTAATGTTGTACTTGTGATATTCATGCTCGTCATTATGCCATGATCAATTGGATATGATTCATTGTTGATATGGTGGATAGTTATGATGTACCCTCTTGCTCATGTTGATATCATGCTCATGCATTGTAATTGCATCATGTTATTTTATATTGGCTCAGCATATTTGCATTCAAGTTTAACCGGATTAAATTGAACTTGAACAACTGTTGGCTCAGTCATGGTGCCACCATATCAAGCTGACCAGTGCAACCACACTTACCTTGATGGGAAGGTCCTAACTGGGTATATTGTTGTGCCTCTCACCGGTGCCTCCAACGAGGGAAGTTTATGCGCGGGCCCTACCTTGGCCAGGTAGGACGACATAAGCCTTGTGAGTCTGAGTTTGGTTATGTACACATGTCCCTGTTTGGGACCGTTTTTGTTTTGCCATGATGGTGGCCGTGGTGCCTTTGGTAGGCATGGGTGTCGGTGTCAAAACCGGCGGATCTCGGGGAGGGGGTCCCGAACTATGCGTCTAAGGTTGATGGTAACAGGAGACAAGGGACACGATGTTTACCCAGGTTCGGGCCCTCTCTATGGAGGTAATACCCTACTTTCTGCTTGATTAGTCTTGATGAATATGAGTATTACAAGAGTTGATCTACCACAAGATCGTAATGGCTATACCCTAGAAGTCTAGCCTGTATGACTACGGTATTGAGTATATCCTTTCCAGACTACCCTCCGGTTTATATAGACACTAGGGGGGGTCTAGGGTTACATAGAGTCGGTTACATAAGATGGAATCTTCATAGTTGTTTGCCAAGCTTGCCTTCTACGCCAAGGAGAGTCCCATCCGGACACGGGTATAGTATTCGGTCGTCATATCTTCACAACCCATCAGTCCGGCCCATAGATAACAGGCCGGACGCCCGAGGACCCCTTAGTCCAGGACTCCCTCAGTAGCCCCTGAACCTAGCTTCAATGACAATGTATCCGGCGCGTAGTGCTGTCTTCGGCATTGCAAGGCGGGTTCCTCCTTCCGAGCTCCAAAAAATAGACTTCGGACGAAACAAACGTGTCCGGATCTACAACACACAACCGTAGAGGGTATAACACTTTCATTAATCCGATATCCTGACAACTTTAGTAATGTGATGTCACGCCCTCCCGGCCTTTATTTCGAACCTATTCCCGTCCCGCCTTTCCATGTTTTGGGGGCATGGTTTTTACTGGTACACCTTCTCGAAGCAGAAATCATGCCCCCTTATTGTTGGATTTTCATCAATACGAGCGTGGGTAACCCAACCGTCCTGCGAGAAAGATTCCTTACGAATAGGCAGGTTCTAAGGCTTAGGAGGAGGCGTTCAATACCGGAGGCCTTTATAAAGGAACCAAGGGCCGTCTTTTTTACGCCAAACTTCTCCTCAGCCTTCCCAACCACGAGTTCCAGCATCCAAGGCTTGACTCAATTGCTTTCAGCCTTCCCATTATGTCCAGATCCAGCTCCCAAGGCCGATGGGTGGCTTCCTTCGTTACAGAGGAGGATATCGCAAAGCTTTGGGTAGCCAGATATCTGACCACAGAGATCCACCAACGGCTTCCTGCTCAAGGACAAGTTATTCCGACCCCCAGATCCGGTGAGAGGGTTGTGTTCATCCCCCACTTCCTTCAGGGGTTAGGGTTTTCTCTTCACCCCTTCGTCCGGGGGCTAATGTTTTATTACGGACTGGATTTTCACGATCTTCCCCCGGACTCGATTCTCCATGTCTTGGCATTTATCATTACATGCGAGGCCTTCCTTCGAGTTCCCCTACACTTCGGCTTATGGCTCAAGACCTTTAGTGTGAAACCGAAGATGGTGTTAGAATCAGCCAACTCGCCAACACTCCCTGGCCAAAAGGTTCTTTTACCGAGACTTCCAACTGCTGACAGCGGGAGTGGTTTTACATTACAGAGCCCCGCAGTACTAAGTGGGTTGCTGCGCCCGCCTTCCGTCCTGGCCCACCATCACAGCTTGCATCATGGGTCAACAAGGGGCTGGACTGGGGACCGTTTGATGAAGTGCGGACTTTACAGAGCCGCACCCGAACCCTCCTCGAGAGAGGCATCGATCTTGTCGGCGTGATCCAAGTGATGTTAGTTCGCCGAATCCTGCCCTGCCAGCACAGGTCTCACCGCATGTGGGAGTTCAATCCAGACGGTCCATGAACCCTCCAACACCTTTCTGGCACACACGAAGGGATGTGGAAGTTTTTTTTTGGGAAGCAGAAACATCGTCCAGACACTGCCGAGGACGCCGGCCTTAGATGCAATCGTCCGGATATTCTGATAAGCACTTGGCTTTCGAATACTTTTGTAATTATGCATACTGCAATATGGTACTGAGCAAGCTATCTTCTTCCAGGGCTGGATAAACAAAAGCGAAACTAATTATGTGTTCGGCCCCTCTGCCAAAGGGCCCAGCGAATCCTGTTCTAACACGGATGCTGGCCCCGGCACCATACCAGATGCCTGTGAAGGAGGGCGAGGTGGAGAGTGAGAAGACCAAAGATGGCCCCAATTCCGAAGGAATATCGGACTTTGTGTCAGGAGGAATCGAAATCCCCTCATCCGAAGACAAAAGAGAAGGGGGGCGCCGTCTCTTTCGCTCCAAGGGAGAAGAGGGCTGCCTCCGAAGATTGGGAGGACCGAGCTCCTAAGCGAAGTAAAATGCCTCTGGGGGTGGCTCGAACTTGGAGGGCGTCAAAGCGCAGTCTTGTGACGAGGACAAGACTCCGGCCAAATCGTAAGTGAACAAGGCTGCTTTAAACATATCCCATTTATTTTCTTGTAATGTCTGGAGTATATATATTTAGTTGCAGCTCAGCGCGTAGTCCCCTTCCACAATCCTCTTCCTTGGGGGACCTTCTCCTGGAAATGATGGAAAGCGAGACGCCCCCACCAGACTCTCCGTCCAAAAGGGCAGACGACTTTGAAGTGTCGTCGCAGAGGGTCTCCCCCGACCAACAAGTGGTGCAAGGTACGACGAAGATGTTAAGTGAAGGTGATACTTCGACGGCCCAAAGTCCGGGGGAGAGCAATGAAGATCCCCAACAATCCGGACTGCAGCCGGATACAAATAAACAGATCGCTTCGAAGGGTGACCGTACTCCTGCGGCTGCCTCTGGAGATCCAGGGGCGCCGAATATCTTGACGAACGTGCTGTGGTAGGCGTCCATTTCAGAGGAACATCGTACCTTGATGGGTACGGTGGTTGAAAAGGTCCTATCCGCGAAGAGCGGATTGAATGAGGCCATTGCAAGCCTGCTGAGAGGCTTCGAGGTTTGTAATGTAACATGTGCAATTGTGTTTTATTCAGAAAATACACCTGTGTATAGACAGTAGCCCCTGAGACTCAGGTTTGCTTCCCATGGGAGGCGAACGGAGGATCAAGAAGAAAGTTTGGAGGACTAATCTGATTAACTTGGAACACAGGCTACTTCCCCCCTGGCTACTTTCCAGGCTATGGATATTGCCGAACTGCAATGGAAGCTTGATGTGGCCAAGGATGACATTACGTTGATCAATATGCGTCTTGACGAGTCGCAAGGTATGTATTCGGAGTAGTCTCTGTACATACATGTTTGTGATATAAGCATGACGCTGAACGCTGTACTTGGCTGCAGATGGTGCTGCCGCCGTTGAAATTCTTTGGGCAGAGCTAGCCCGGGCCAAGGAGCAGGCCCTATGTAGTAATGCGGCTGCCGAAAAGGCATCGGCTGAGTTAGAAGATGATCGGGCTACTCGGCGTCAAGACGAGGAAAAGATATCCATGATGGCGCTCGAGCTAAAAAGTGCTGCCAGCCGCTGTGAGCTCCTTGAGAAGGAGAAGGAAGCCAAAATGGCTGAAATTGAAAAGGCCTTACGAGAAGCAAGAGAAGCGTGGTATGAATCGAGAGCGGCCCGTGAGGAGATCTGGCAAGCTGGGAAGATTGCGGCCGGTAAGCCATTTTTGCTACAGGCTAAGTTCGGCGATCCGAACTATGCTCAGCTTAACCAATTGTGGAGTTCTCCGGACGAGTTTTTAGACTTGCCGAAGAGTTCTTCCGATGCAGCGCTGTATTATCAGGCGCGAGAGGGGTACGCAACGGAGAAGTTTTTCTGGTCACAATTTGGCGCCTCGAAGCACCCCCTATTGCTGAATGAACAAATGTCCCTGTGGGCCGAGCTTCATAGGATATCTAGTGCTGCTATGAAGAACGTCATAATCGGGTTGTGGCCAACTGAGCCTGTTCCGAACAGTTACTTTGGCTTGGTGCAGCGGCTTGTTGACGCAGTGCCGCGTATCGATGCTGTGAAGCGATCGGTGTGTATCGTGCGTGCACGGATGGCTTTTGCCCGAGACAAGACATTCTGGGGGAATATGAAGGCCATCGACGTTGCGGTGAAGAGTCCGCCCTAGGGCAAGGACCGCCATGAACCGGAGCATTATTTTGAAGATGTCCTAGTGGCCGCCCGCTTGATAGAGGGTCAATGCTCGAAAGACATAATGTTCGAGTGAGCTGTATAAGAATTGTACGAGACAATTTTATAGTGAATCTATTTGTATATTTTGCTCAAAAGCTTGTGTTCCTCCTGTACGTCCGTTTTCATATAATCTGAAAGATTTCTAGTCGTTGGCTTCAGCCCCCTTGTAGAAAGTACAGGGGTGTTCGAAAAAGCATCTAATCACTCTTGACCGAACGTCTTGGTCCACGAAGGAGGTGTCAATGTGGCGAACCAGGCAACCAGACTATAGAGTGTTAACACTTTCACTTAGCCATATGAGTTTTATGGTGGGTCTACAACACAGCCCCTAGTATGTATGCGGCTTATTCATATGATGCGTTTACATAATTGACCGGAGAAGAGGTCCTTCATGTCACATAGAGGAATCGCTAGAGACTTTGATAAGTCATCGAGTGGTTGACCAGCTCTCGCCGCATCATGACAGTCAATTTTCGGCTTTCTTTACTGAGGTGCGTCACCAGGTGAACCGGTAGCACAAACGCAGTAGTTCTCCATTTACTACCCTAGCCGATTGAGAGGAACGTAGGATAGCAAGCACAGGAGCCGGGCAACCAAACTATTGACCCAAGACATGATTCGGAGCTGATGCATATAAGGCCAAACTCGCGACGCCGAAGTACGCTTGACGGTGTCTTGGACTTGGTGGTACTCACCACGCCGTCTCCCGGTCAGTTAGATTGGGCCGAGGACCCCCATGGCTGTATACTCATGGGCCAGTACGGACAGCTGCCGCATACAAGGAAGATTCCGCAAGACTTGGTGGTCAAGACAAGGAATCCTCCCCCACCGGTGTATTCGGCTAGGACTCTTGTTATGCTAGTCCTCTGGTGGATTATAAAACCAGGGCCAGGCTAGTCGATAGATATACATACAATCATACCATGGGCTAGCTTCTAGGGTTTAGCCTCTACGATCTCGTGGTAGATCAACTCTTGTAATACTCATATCATCAAGAACAATCAAGCAGGACGTAGGGTATTACCTCCATCAAGAGGGCCTGAACCTGGGTACACATCGTGTCCTCTGCTTTCTGTTATCATCCGCCTTAGACGCATAGTTTGGGACCCCCTACCCGAGATCCGTCAGTTTTGACACCGATATTGGTGCTTTCATTGAGAGTTCTGCTATGTGATCGGCAAAAGGATCGATGGCTCGTCTGCAGATTGACTGCGACGTCGAGATCTTTGTTACCGGCTCGACTGGTCACCTTGGCTTGACCGAGGATTGTGCCCTGCCTCCGATCGTCATGTTCGGACGAGGGCCTTCATCAACACCAACTCTGATCTCTATCAAGATCATGGAGGAATCGTCCATGGAGCTCGGGGGCTCAACGTCAACATTGCCCTCGGGCGACCGTGCTGTTTTTCTGGACAGCGAACGCGTATCCACTGCCACCGCCTCCTCGAGTGTCGTTTTCACGATCCCTTCGGTGGAATTGTGCGGAATCGAGTCTACAACAACCTTGGAAAATTTCGTCGAGTTCCGATGAAGGAATCTCTGAAAATCTACGATATACCGGAGCCCTGTCAAATCCAGGCGGGAATCTGGACGAGTTTAGGGCGTGGTCTGCAGAGCCCAGCTCGGAAGTCCTTTGGAAGATCCAACCGTTCATCTGCTGCGGAATTCCCATATCTATCACCCCTCAAAATTTCAGCTCGATCGGACCGTCCAAACTCCGGGAACCTTCCCATTAGTGCATCATTTTTCAGATCTGTTTTTTGCGCGAATACGGATCCGACCGGAATTCATGTTTCTTTATGAACGTGATATTTGACAACCTTTTGAAAATGAATTTTCTTCTAAGTTATTGTGTGTTGTTTTTAACACGCGCCCATAAAATTTGAATCCTCCTCTGAGGTAATCTTCGCCATCACGCTGGTGTCAAACCAGTCCGGCAATATAGCTCCATGACTGCCGACCTGTGCTAGAAATGTCGTCGCTTTTTAAGCCGAGCTCAACTTCTTCGGATCCTCACCTCGGCAAGCCGAATAAGAGTTCAAAATCGCCAAGGATAAATCATCACCAACATCGCCACCCCATGGATTACACGGAGCAGGCACACCGGCATCACCGCATGGTCACTTCATCAAACCAGCATTCGCCACGTCACAAGTTACGACCTGGGTCGGCATGGCCGCACTGTTGCTTATTCGAGCCAATGTCCATCACACCGAACTACTTCAACACCTCGGCTGATAGGGCAGCTACAACTACTCCTCGCCGGCCTGCTTCGTCACCTCGGCTAGACCGGGGACTTGGCTATATCTTCTTCAACATACTCCGGTGATTTCGGCGTCACCAGCCGACCAGCTTCGTCACGTTAGCTGAACCGAGGGCTTCGCCTGAGCAAGCCAACCTTTGCCAGCATCATCAGGCCATCGCTTTATCGCCCATCAGGCAATGGGTGTGCGGATCGATTCTCGATTTTGGGAGTCGCTTTTCTTCGGAATGTTACAACAAATAAACCAGGTGCTATTAATCCTAAATTTTTTTGCTTGTTGGGTTTATTTTTCTTATGGAATTATTACTCTGGTTTGTTCCGTCATCTGTACACAGGTCTATCAAATGGAAGCCACATTAAAAACGGTCGCGTGGTGGTTCGGTCAGTTTCTGTACATAGTTCGGCGAACGCCACATCCGAAGCCCGGACCGCCCTGCAAATTCAGGCTTTGTCACACCTTCACTATGTCACGCTGACGCCCTACATGGACATTGGCTTCGGCGCCAGGCCATATTTCTTTAAATAATTTTTTTCGTAAAGCAATTATGCAAGGATTATATATATTATTATTATTTCCTGGACCGCACTGTTTTATGTGTGCAGGTAATCGATTTTGATTGCTTAGGTGGTCACTACTCCGGTGTGCCAAACACCTTGCTCGGACACCTCGGGCCTGGAGGCTGGGAACTCGGCCATGCTGAGGACTGCGAACCTTGTCGGATCTGTCACAGATCAATGGGCATCGTCGTCTTGCCACAATCCCGAATCACGTCATCAACACCGAGCACATTAACCAGCTAAGTTGATTTCATGCTCAAAAACTCTCAGTTTTAAATTTTGTTTGGTTCGACCAAGCATTATACTTTTCGGCACAAAGGTCCTTGTCAAAACTTTGTTTGTGATGCGCATATTCAAATACCCCGTTTTTTTGGGGGCTCCCTTGATGGAGCTTTTCCTCTTGCATATGATTATACTTGTACGGCTTCGTTCCTTGTTCGTGTATTACGCCACAATATGCACCATATTGACCTAAGCGATTCGCAAACTGGGTTGCCTGGCTCCTGTGCTTACCCCTACGTTCCCGATTGTTTGGCTAGGGAGTATAGGGAGCACCTCTGCGATTGTTACTACCGGGTCATCCGAGTTAGTACCTCAGACTGGGTGAAGCCGAAAGCTAGCGCTCTTATTATTTTCAACCATGGTCGACACATAATGGAACTCATGAGTACAAAAAATCTATTGCGCAAGTCTCATAGTAACAATGAGAAACCGAAGAAAGGTATCGGTGGGGGTACTATTTTCTTCAAAGATGCTTCTTACACTTCGTCAGTAATATAGCATAAGTTCACTGAGCGCTTTGTCTGTTGCAGCCTTATGGCCTGATTGCCTGGTTATCGGAAACATCGTCGATATTCTCGACAGGTGGAGTACATAACACTTTTCGGCCCTTGGCCGAAGAGGGAGAAGCCAACAGTCGGTTAAGACGCGTTTAAAGTTCGGGTGAACACAGATATGATATAAGTACTTCGGTAAATACAATCATTATACATAAAATTCTTTTACCCAAGTCACTTGGAGGCTCTGAAAATCTATAGGAGTTGTTTTATAGTAAATGTGTTTTCTTCCTAGTCGTCGCAAAATCTTTTTCTATCACTCCTTTTTCGACGCGAGTGTGTGGTCAATAGCTAGATAACCCATTTTCTCTCTAGTGACCGCTCGAGTTTAGTTCGCTAAACTGGTCTAACAAGCAGCACTCCGCCTTCAGTATAGGAGGCTGTAGCCGTAGGATGACCCGCTTGAAGTCTTGAGATCGGATGTGTCATATTAATGCACGACAGAAGCACAAAAGTAAGACCAATTTTCAGATTGGCACCGAACACTTGATCTTGTTTGGACATCAAGTTTTTACTGACGTTTTTTGGTTTTCCAAGCCTATGGAACTTTTAAACTACTTGTGTGTTTTCAGCACAAGTCTCGCAGTGCAGCGCCAGACACCTTTAGAGATTCAGCAAAAACATTCTCGGATATTGCTAAATATGCATCGGTTTCGAATTGTGTCTTCGGTCAATAGTTGGGTTGCCCGGCTCCTGCGCTTGCATCCTACGTTCCGCTTTTTTCGGCTAGGTGTGCAAAGGGAGAACCACTGTGATTGTGCTTCCAGCTCACATGGTTAAGCACCTCAGTGGAGAAAGCCGAAAACTGACTGTCACAATAAGCGTAAACTGGTTAGCGATCCGATGAATGTTTTAAATGATGGGCCATTCATAACATTGGCCGAAGTGTTTACGGCTTGACCTTGACTGTTGCCGAACACTACCGGGGGCTAGTAACTGGCCTCCCAAACAAAATCCTCAATATTTTTCTCTTACATTAGAGCTGAGGTTTCATGATCATGCTTAGCATGACAACCCAAAGAAAGGATCCGATAGCGGGACTATTTTCTTTGGAAGACATTCCTTATGTTAAACAAGTAATATAACATATCTCTCTGTGTACCTTTGTTTATAAAACTGTATGGCCAGATTGCCTTGTTTGTCGTAAATCTTTGCCCTCATAAAGGGTTTATAAAGTAGGACAAACACTCCTCGGCTACTGGCCCAGGAGGTGGAAGCCGATGGTCGGTCAAGAAAGTTTTGTACAATGCGGATCCGAGCATTAATGATGTAAAGTACTTGGATACATAGAATCATTACACATAATTTGTGATTTTACTCTGGATATCGATCCTTAATTCGGCCACCCATGCCCGCATTAAGGCTCGGGGGCTACTAGGCTTCGGGCTTATCATTTACTAATATTAAAGGGGTGTATCGATCCCCTGATCTGGTGTTGCCACCCGACCAGTGTCTCGGGGGCTACTGCATTGGCAATCCAGTGTAGAAAATTTAAGTGCAATATAGTTTTCGAGGAGATTATGATCCTCAGGTTAGTCAGCCGCACCCAACCTAAGTCTCGATGACTCTGCACACCGCTTTTTGTGTCCCAAAGTATTCTACCGAGCTAGGAGTTGGTCCTTAGACCGATTTTGCAAATCAACCTTGGGATCAGTGGCTGCTGGGATCAGCGGTTTTATATCATCCTACAAGTGCATCTCGGGTTTTAGACCGATACACACCTTGAGGGCTACTGGCTATATATCTCGGCAGAGAATAAATTGCACCAATAAAAAATATTGAGAAAAAATTGACCGACAGTCGGGGTGGTGCACCACCTCGGAAGTAGTCCGGCATAAAGCTCGGGCGCTAGTGGCTGGCTCCATAGAGGGCATTTCTGGCATTAAGCTCGGCTAAACTCCTTCAACTTTTTTGAACCAAGGTGATTTATGACACCTCGGATATAGTCTGGCGTTGGAGCTCGGAGACAGTCCGGCGTTGGAGCTCGGATACAATCCGGCGTTGGAGGTCGGAAGCGGTCCGGTGTTGGTACTCGTCTGCAAATGATACCTCGAATGCAGTCCAGCGCTGGAGCTCGGACACAAGAGGGCGCTGCCGCCCGGGAACAACTTAAAACCCGATGCGTGGCATAAAAATAAACAAGGCTTTGATGAAGGCCGAAAACTTAAAGGGGCTCCACAAATACCCGACGTATAAACTCTTCAGATGCACGTTTGTGATCCTCAAGATCGAAGAAGATTTGTTGAACCAGTTTTCAAGACCGACGACCGAAGATGAAGAATAGTTCAAAAGAATTGAGGAGCGTCCCCAACTTGAAGACCGGTTCAGGGGGCTACTGACGGTGTCCTGGACTAGGGGGTACTCACCACGCCGTCTCCCGATCAGTTAGATTGGGCCCAGGACCCCCATGGCCGTAAACTCATGGGCCAGTTCGGACAGCTGCCGCATACAAGGAAGATTTCGCAAGACTTGGTGGTCAAGACGAGGACTCCTCCCCCACCGGCATATTCGGCTAGGACTCTTGTTATCCTAGGCCTCTGGTGCATTATATAAACCAGGGCCAGGCTAGTCGATAGATATACATACAATCATACCATGGGCTAGCTTCTAGGGTTTAGCCTCTATGATCTCGTGGTAGATAAACTCTTGTAATACTCATATCATTAAGAACAATCAAGAAGGATGTAGGGTATTACCTCCATCAAGAGGGCCCAAACCTGGGTAAACATCGTGTCCCCTGCTTCCTGTTACCATACGCTATAGACGCACAGTTCGGGACCCCCTACCCGAGATCCGCCGGTTTTGACACTGACAACGCTGTAAAAGCTGTTCGAACTTTGTTGGCAACTCATTTGTTCCCGTACCGAGCCCCTGGCATGTTAAGCTGGGGTATATTTGTGAAACAACCATGGCAGGCATATTCATTTGCGGAAAGATGTGGGTAATTAATTCGGATAGTGTGAACTGGGAGCTGAGCAATATGCCACGACCTTGGTCATTTGA
Organism: Triticum urartu; assembly: GCF_003073215.2. Taxonomy (NCBI): domain Eukaryota; kingdom Viridiplantae; phylum Streptophyta; class Magnoliopsida; order Poales; family Poaceae; genus Triticum; species Triticum urartu. The sequence continues at coordinate 41,664,791 of NC_053023.1, read as the reverse complement.
CATGCCCTGGGTCGAAGGCAGAGGAAAAAGGGATGTTATAGGCTCTTAAAAAGAGAGTGCAATCTACAAATGTTTATTTTGGACCTCCTGTCCCATGTCTGCGCCGCCCATCCTCAGCAAGGGGAATCCTTGAAGGAAGTAGCCCCGTAGGTGAGAGTATGGATCCGAACTCCGATGGAGTCGGTCTTAGGTGTTTCTCCTTTGCGCTACCTGCTTTTAAGAAGTATTGAAGAATGAAAAAAGGAAAGTACGTAAAAAAATGTTACCGGAATGTTTGCAGACTTATCCGCATTGTGCTTCCACCGATGCCCATGGTACCTTAAGTTCGTAGTTATGTATACGCGGTATAGCTTTATCGTGTGTATGAGGTGGGCAGCGGAAGCCGAACTGATATTTCTGTTCCAGATTTGATCGATATTCAGGGGGAAATTACTTCTGGCCCTTTGCACTTAGCTGGTGAACCATTCCGTCATCCCTATTGCCTGGCAGACCCCTGCCCTTGTTTTCGGTGTTGAGCTTGCCGGCCTTCTTGAGGACCCAACAGCTTCTGTTGGTATGATTAGCTAGTTTATTAGGGTGGTCGTGAATCTGGCAGGGTCGGTCTAGTATCCTGTCTAGATTGGATGGTCTGTCTCTGTTCGCCATGAATAGCTTCTTCTGTTGACCGGGCTTGGGATTGCTGAATCCCGCGTTAACCGCAGTGTCGCGTGATCTATTATCATTGCGACTGTTGTATTTGCTTCATCTTGGCTTGCCATTGCCGTCTCGGATTTCGGAAGTGCCTGAGTCGCTGGCGCGATTGCTTCTACGAGCGAGCCAGCTCTCTTGTCCCATGCAAAAGCGGGTCATTAGAGTGGTAAGGGTTGTCATGGATCTAGGTCCTTCTTGACTGAGCTGGCGTGCAAGCCATTCATTCCGCACGCTGTGTTTGAAGGCCGCAAGGGCTTCTGCATCCGGACAGTCGACGATTTGGTTCTTTTCAACTAAGAACCTGGTCTAGAGCTTCCTTGCTGACTCTCCGGGCTGCTGGACAATGTTACTTAGGTCATCAGCATCCGGTGGCCGGATATATGTTCCTTGGAAGTTGTAGCGAAAGGCGTCCTCCAAGTCCCCCCAGCTGCCAATAGAATTTTCCAGCAGACTGTTTAACCAGTACCGAGCTGGTTGTTTGAGTTTTAGTGGTAGGTATTTGATGGCATGAAGGTCATCTCCGTGGGCCATGCGGATATGGAGGAGGAAGTCCTCAATCCATACAGCGGGATCCGTTGTTCCATCGTATGATTCGATATTCATGGGTTTGAACCCGTCTGGGAATTCATGCTCCATTACTTCATTTGTTAAGCATGGAGGGTGTGCGACGCCTCTATGTTGGGCCATGCTGCGGCGTACCTCAGACAGAGTCCATCTGCGATTTTTAGCCCGGGCATGGCTAGGTTTCTCAGGTCCGGATAGGTGGCCATCGTCGCGTGTCGAGGTGTGTCCTTGCGATTCGTAGATCGCTCTTGGGTGTCCTGTTTTACAACCACAGTCCCGTTGAAGGTTGTATGTACAACCTTGAGCTATTTTGTTCTTGCCTTTACGGCAAGGTGGGACAGTCTGTTGTTCGGCTTGAGTTGTTGCTTGATCCGGACCAAGTTGTGGTCGATCTGCCGCATTGGGCGATGATAGTACGGGCTCGAGCGCTTTATCGTCGCCCTGGGGTAGCGATCCATGCTTCGGGTAGCTTTTGGCTGGGCCACCAAGGCCATATTTTTCGGCAGCTAGGACTTTGGTCCATCTATCATTAAGCAGATCTTGGTCAGCTTCAAGCTGCTGTTGCTTCTTCTTTAGTCTCCTTGAAGTGGCTATTAGTTGGTGTTTTAAGCGCTCCTCCTCACGAGGTTCCTCAGGCATGACAAAATCCTCTGGGCCGAGGCTCACCTCATCCTCTAAGAGCGGAAGGTAATTGTTGTCCTCCGAATCTTCGTGCGTGGCCTGCCCATCTTCCCGTTTATCTTGTTCATCAGTTGTATCAACGGGGTCTTCGTTGTCATCGGCATCATTGTCCATGCTGTTGATATTCTCGGAGTTGTAATCAAGTGTATCGGTCGAATCCTCGACTGTGGCTATGAAGTGGGTGGTGGGTGGGAAGCAAAATCCTCCATCGTCAGCCGCCAGTTCGAGCCAGATATAGTTCGGCTGAGAGTCCTCCGCCAAGGACATGCTTTTTAACGAGTTTAGCACATCGCCCAGAGGCAAGTGCTGGAAGATGTCTACGGTGCTGAATTCAAAGATCGATAAACGATCAAGCTTGGCGTTCGCAGGATCACGTGGTTCAGAACCTATGGCCGGAGACGAGTCCGGCATTCCGGTGGCATAGGCATCGTGTGGGACCGGGTCCATGTGTGGCTCCAACGCCGTGGAATCTGCGGGCTCTGTGGTGGGTTTGATCCTCCCGTCTTTGGATGGCGTGGCCTGCTCCAGCTCTAGGGCCAGAGCGGTTACATGAGCGATCTCCTGGATGCGGCCCGATGACAGATTTAAGTCATGATCATCGGGGTGATCGGGAGCGGTTACCGCGTTATCGAATCCGGTGAAGATCAATTCTCCACGTATATCTGTGACGTAGTTCAAGCTCCCGAATCTGACCTGATGGCCAGGAGCATAGCTTTCAATCTGCTCCAGATGGCCAAACGAGTTGGCCCGCAGTGCGAAGCCGCCGAACACGAAGATCTGTTCGGGGAGGAAAGTTTCTCCGTAGACAGCGTTGTTATTGATAATTGAAGAGGCCATCAAACCTTTCAGTGATAGCATAGAGGAACTCTCAATGAAAGCACCAATGTCGGTGTCAAAACCGGCAGATCTCGGGTAGGGGGTCCCAAACTGTGCGTCTATGGTTGATGGTAATAGGAGACACGGGACACAATGTTTACCCAGGTTCAGGCCCTCTATATGGAGGTAATACCCTACTTCTTGCTTCATCGATCTTGATGAATATGAGTATTACAAGAGTTGATCTACCACGAGATCGTAATGGATAAACCCTAGAAGTCTAGCCTATATGACTATGGTATTGAGTATATCCTTTCTGGACTACACCCTCCGGTTTATATAGACACCGGGGGATCTAGGGTTACATAGAGTCGGTTACATAAGATGGAATCTTCATAGTTGTTTGCCAAGCTTGCCTTCTGCGCCAAGGAGAGTCCCATCCGGACACGGGTATAGTATTCGGTCTTCATATCTTCACAGCCCATCAGTCCGGCCCATAGATAACAGGCTGGACGCACGAGGACCCCTTAGTCTAGGACTCCCTCAACGGGGCCACCTAGGACTGAACCCCAAGGGAGTGTTGGTCGGAATGGCCGGTAGAGTGTCATGGCAGTAGGACTGTTTGTCGGAACACCGTTGGTCCACCCGAATGGGAGTGTGAGGCCATGGGTTCTGTGGTGTGGGTAAAGTGCGCTACCTCTGCAGAGTGTACATTAAATCTATCGATAGCCGCGCCCATGGATAAGGGCCCAGTTAGTAGTTGGTCACACTATGGGTCAACAGTAATAATAATAACTTGCTCAATAACAACCCTGGTTCAATGATTAGAAAGAGATTGGTTGTGATCATGACATGATCACTGTGGTATCGAGGATACCGAGTTGATGGATATTTGTGGTTGTGATCGTGAGATGATCACCGTGGTATCGAGGATACTGAGTTGATGAATATTTGTGGTGTTATGGGAGAGTCAAGGGTAAAGATCAAGCTCCTTGTGGTCATGTAATGATTACTATGGTATGGTTAATACCAAGCTTGATTGGATCCTGAGATGATCGTTTGATGTCCGTGTTGGTTACAAGGTACCAGAACAGAGTAAGTTGGTGCATGATAACATCATCATGTTGCATGATAGTGTCATCATGTTTATATGTTCATGCCATGCTCGTATTGTTCTAGTCGTATCATGTTGTTCATGCCATGTTGTTCTGATAGTATCATGATAATCCTTGTTAACCTGTAATTGCCATGCTGTTGTATGTCTTGCTTGCTTTGGTTGCTGTGAGCTTGCAAGTACATTCAATGTACTGACCTGGCATGCCATGCCAGTTTGCAGGTCATGCCGGATTTGATTGCTTGTTTGCCATGGATCCCTTGTTTGCGAGCTAGGATAAGCGTTCCAGCCAGAGTCCGTGTGGAGTGGAGTTCATCACCGTCGTCGTTGTTCCGCTATGTCGTGTTATTCTGCTGCTTGCATGGAGCAACCGTGGCAGGCGTAGTGTCATCGTGCCGATATAATCCCCTTGTACCCAATTTAGATTTTAATAAAGAGCTGATTTGTTCTATGCTAAGCAGTGCCATTTTCTAGAAGACTTCTCCTTGATCTCTGGGCTGGAATACGGGGCGTTCCAGTTTCTCTGAGCCGGGGTGCCACAGGCTTGGTCTCAGAGCCGGTCTGGCTGTAGGATGCCCTAGCCCGCACGAACGTTAGAATGCGGTAGTATGGACACTCGTTGGTTTGTTGCACTTGTTTGCTGCATTTGTTTGTTGCATAGCATGCATATAGATTATGATTTAGTCGCTAACAGTTAATCTTGTGAGTGTAGGTGGCATCGGTTTCGATCCACTACCTGCACCCTCCTTCTTATCATGCCTACTCTTCGGTGTTTGGCGTCATCTCTGTCCCAGCAGAGTGATGCCCTGGTGCCAAGTGTTCCAGACACCATTCGCAGGAGTTATGCTCAGGTATCGCATCGATATCTTTCCATCACCCACCCATAATATTTCGGTGATAGACTTGTCTCTGTCCCAAATTGTGCCATCCATCTCGTCCCTTCGGCAACCCTTACTGCTATTTGTTATTAGAAAAGGGTAATGCCAACAAGCCTTGCTTTTCCTCCCCTGTATTGCCCTGTCATTCCATTCTTTGGACATGTACGATTCCCTTTCATATGCTTGATGATGATGTGGTCGTGACCTTGTGTCTCGCTACTTGATCACAAAGTCCGTCCTCGCCTCCATATCCATCTGGTTGCGACCGGTGTTCAGCTAGCGCTTGGTGTAGCCTTGGTTACGCAACTCCTTCCACACATAAATTCACTTTTGTGCACACTACCACAACATGTCAGGCCGTAGTACCAAAGTGTTCGCGAGACTTATGTGCTTAGGCATGCATGCATATTATTGTTGTGAGTATTAGTAATATGTGATGTTTCTTGATTATATTATTTGTATGCTCTGTGTGTTTTTGTTTTTGTCGTTTCTTTTGCTTTTTTGTTTGGGCCCGCGCTGTTACATATTTTTCCCTCATTAAAGTTCCTCGTCAACCGAAGTTGGACCCAAAGAGTCAGCAAGTAATGCATATATTTGGAAATTCAGCTGAATAGAATGGAATTCTCGGCCGATCGTAGTGAAATGAGAAATATCTGATTGTGATGATGATAATCAAGTTTGCGTTAATGTGCAGTCCTCACAACAGTACGAATAATCAAGTCACTCCAGTGTGCACCCTTCATAGCAGGAATGATCAAATCAGCGAGAAGATAAATTGTGTGCAAGATCGACGGTATATTCCCAGTCAAAGGTATGATTCAGATGCAAGTTTTGATTCTTCGTTGAGGATGATTTTGAAACCCGATATACCTGAAAGAAAGAAAGGATGTTCTATGTATTCAATACTTAGAAAGGAGGATAGTTTAGCAAACCCCTTTTCATACAAGTAATCCACAACAGAAATATTAAGATGGTGTGTGTATATGGTAATCGGTCCGCATATCACAATGAGAAGCTTATGGTGTAAGCAACCCAGTCTTCCCTCGCAAACTACCAGAGAAGCTTACATGGCAAGACTATTCAGTGTGGTATATGGACAACTTCCAGTGCAAAATACCCTGTCTTCTTCAGTAAGCAACCACAAAAAATTTCGGCACCGAGTCCTCCCTAGCAAATCTTTAAGGGGGAAGCTTCTGAAGCACGATGCCCAGTCTTCCTCAGCAAGATACTCTTGATGGTTTCCAACATAAGCCATCCATTCTTCCTCAGTATGGCATTGGTACAAGATATGACACGGCGAATTGACAAGATATGACCGTGAATCCCAATAATCAGGTTCACAACAGTTCGGTCAGAAGCAAGCATCAGTCAAAAAACAAGTCTATCTCAGGAACTAATTTCTCATTTATATTGTGCGCCTGCTACCAAGCTCTTGCAAGTCAGTGGTACAATGGTGAAGTCAAGGTGAGAATGTGGAAATCTCACGAGTTATGCCAGAATAAGAAAGTCTGTTATACACCTCAGTTGGTGATGCAAGAATCGACAAGTTTTGGTGAAAGACAACATGGGACAACAAATTTTGCCAGTACTCAGTCAGGCCCGATTCCTCATAACCGACAAGGTGATATCATTCATCACCACTTGGTATGGTTTACACCAAAAATGAGTTAGATGCAAGCACATGTGAACCCGGTATAGTTCCCACGGTACATGAACAAGGATAAGTTATGCTTGCCGAAATATTGCACCCGACAGTCCCTATGGCCACACGAAGAATGTGATATGATCAAGCTATTCTAGCAAAGAATCCAGAATACGAGCACAATAATGAAGGAGCAAGACCGGCAATGCAGGTATGAAAATTGTTGCATAACCCACATCATGCAGATACCCTGGACAATCTGAGTCACTATGGATTGCCATGAATATTCATCAAGGGGGTTCACTCAATTTTGGTAAAGACCACATATCAAGGAAAGACCCGCTCAGTTAACAATAAATGCTCAGATTTGTCAGTATCGAATATCCAGGTCTGTCAAGTCAGGCCAAAGGTCAATTCAACGGCTTGATTCCAGCAACTATAGTAAAACATCATACAACCTACTATCCCCATGGATATACCGACAGAATGAATAATCAGGATGATGAATAACAGTCTTGAAGCATGTGCCCTCACTTATGTGAATCACCAAAGAATAGCCTGTTTGGAACAAAATCTTTCCGCCAGAGCCACCGTCAGGCAAGGATGAGGATATTATCATATAAGGTCATACCCCTTATGCTGGTCACACCAGGCGATAATCAAAAATTTGGTATGAATCCGAGACTCACACTACAAAAAAAGACACTTCCGTGATGATACATGTTTGTCACAGTAGGTCACGTTTTCTGTCATGCATGTACATCCATGAAAAATTTATGACAGAATCAAGATAGTCATACCTGTGCTGTCGCAGAAGTGTTCCATGACATTACCAAAATTATCATCACGGAAGTGTCCACTTCCATGACGATAAATCGTGTGTCATAGAAGTGCTTTCGTCAAGGGTGACCGACACGTGGCATCCACCGTAACGGGACGCCGTTAAGCTATTGGGTCCGGTTTTGGATCCAATAACCCGTTAACAGCCCAGACCAATGGGAATTTTCTATGTGTAAAATTCTCATTGGCCGGAGGAAACACGTGTCGGCTCAACATTTGGACAGATGTCATCCACTCATTGGACAGGAGGCGCCTATGATACGTCGACACGTGGCACGGCCCAACAAAGGCCCATTCCGGTGAAAATGCCGGGCCTGTCAAAATAAGCGGGCCGGCCCATTAGTGGCCTACTTGACTCAGACCCATTTACAAGTATAGCCCATACAAGTTACACAGAGTCGGCCCATCAAAGGGCCCATTCTAGATTCGAAAATTTCCAGCCCATCATCAGTTTAAGCCCGTTAACGGGCCGCTACGTTTTTGGGCCCAATTGCGGCCCGATCTTTTGGCCTGTTAGCAGCCCATCGTCAGTTCCAGCCTGTTAACGACCCGGAACGTCTTTCGGCCTTTTCTCAGCCCATTCTACAGTTGGGCCAATTCTAGCCCGCTGTGACTTTAGGCCTGTCCTCGACCCATTCGGTAAATGGGCCAACTCTTAGCCCATTTTTTCTGTCGGCCTGTTAAGGGCCCGCACAACAGTTGGGCCTTTGACTTTAGGTCCATTAGGGGCCCACGTTCCACATGGCATCATTGCTATGAGCTGCTGCTGCTATATGATGAGTTGCTATAGGCTGCTCCTGCTGCTGCTGTATGATGAATTGCTATGAGCTGCTCCTACTGCTGCTATATGATGAATTGCTATGAGCTGCTCCCACTAGTAGAAAACAGGCCTATTGTCCCGGTTTGTAAGGGCCCTTTTGTCTCAGTTCCTGAACCGAGACTAAAGGGTCGGTACTAATGCCATGTCCCTTTAGTCTCGGTTCAGTCCAGAACCGGGACAGATGGGCCTCCACGTGGCCTATGCACGGAGCCCAGGCAGGAGGGCCTTTGGTCCAGGTTGGTGGCACCAACCGGGACCAATAGGCATCCACGCGTCAACATTTCTGTGGCTGGGGTTTTTGTTTTTTTGAAAAGGGGGGGGGGGGTGGGGGGATTTGGGGGGTTAATTTAGGTGTTTCATATATTGTGTTAGCTAGCTATAATTAATAGAGAGATGTGTCCTCTCTTATGTCCGTGCTTGGTCGACGCTACGTACTATACATACGTATAGAGAGGACTAGACACGCTAGCTAGCTAGTAAGCAAACGAAGGAAACAGAAGATCGTCATGAACATATATGCATACAGAGAGAAGTGATATCGACCAACTCTCCTTCTCCGAGAGATTGGTCGAACAACAAGTTCTCGTATATCTATCCGACACTACCGGCTACATATATACAATAATTATCTCTTACAAATATAATCTCCTAACATACGGACGCATGGTCCACATAGTATTCTCCGTCTTCAGCAATACGTGGTCAAGAAAGAATGCCGCCAATTCCTCTTGAATTGCTCGCATGCGAGCTGGTGCTAGGAGTTCATCCCGCTTCCGAAACATCTAATTTGAAGAAGGGGGTTAATACATATATATATGAATGAATGAAACTCAACACAAATGAGGGTAATAAAATAAAATTGTGAATATTGTTATTTACGCACTTCATATTGTTCGTCAGAGTAGCCCCGCTCACAGGTCATGTGGCGGATGGACTCGCAAACATAGTATCCACCGAAATCATTCCCTTGTTCCTGCCACAACCACTTTATAAGAAATAGAGGTCAATCAAACTGATAAGCAAGAATGCCAAATGGTATTGATGAAACTAGCGCTTGAATCACTAGGAGATGCGCGGAACATGCTACTATAGTACTTACTTTCGGGTGTCTAAATTCCAGCTTCTTCGGCAGTCCCGGAGCTTTTTTGGTGAATTTTCTCCAAACCCTGCTAAACAAAGAAAACAATTACTTGATATCAGAAATGAACAAAGTTGCTGATATGGTGGATAATGATCGATTTAACTTACTTCTCGAGCATTTGAGTCATGTCCGCATACACCTGGGGATCTTTTCGTCTCGAGTCCAAGACAGTTACTACTCCCTGCTCAAGCTTAATCTCTAGGAGAATATAGTGGAACCTGCGCACGCATGCATAACTCATCAATTACATTACTATAACCTTGACTAATATATAAGGGAAACCGAATATGCACAAGACAGTAACACTCACTTGAAGTTGTAAGGAAAGAGTATTATATCTTTGTTTTCATTTATTACCAACGATCGTAGCAAGTTGGCCTCGGTATCTGTGGCATGAAATTTAACCTCAGTTGCATCTATGAGATTTGTGTTAATGAACCCAATATCACCGATTTGTCTTTTCTTCAATTCGACGATCTTCAATCTGCATAATATAGTGAGGATAATTATAAATACATGCAATGAAAGAGCTGAGTTATATATAGAGACTTAATGATAGAAGTAGTACTACTTACAGACAGTAGCAGGCGACCATTGCTTTATCGAGGGCCAATTGATTGCAAAACTGAAAGAACTCCTCAAATGGAATAGGCAACAGTTCAATTCCAACGAGGTCATGCTCCTTTTTAACACTCACATACAAAGTATTCCTCCCCAGACTCTGTGCAGATTTTCAAGTACCAATCATGCAATCTTCGCATCATCGTTGATAGAGATCTTTCATCCTTGACGAGAGGCTTCCCATACTCGTATCTTTGTAACTGCACCTCCAAGAAATCATAATGTACATCGTCGGGCAGGTAATCTCCAAGATTGCTATAACCGGGCACCATCCTTGGATCATTAGCGGCGATGTCGCTAGGCACCTTGAGCGCGGGGCAAGATTGCTTCGCTTGTTCGTGGAGCTGGGCAATTTGTTTCCCAGCTCGTCATTCTTTCATCCTTTGATCACTGACAGTACTTCTCGACCGCTCCGCTTCGGAAAATGCCTTTCCAATAATGAGCTCATAGTTGCCTTTCGACGGAGACTTGGGTGGTTTTGTCAGGGCAGCCAGAGTGCGCTTCACTTTCACCGGATCTACCTTCTCCTCCGGAGGTGGATGTTTCTTTGCTTTCACCCCTTCAAAGAAGTTCCTCACTTCTTCTCACGCGTTCTCGGCATTCTCCTCCGGGGTCCTCTCATATGGTAACTTCTCTGGAGTCTTCAGAGAAGGACCGAATCTGTATGTCCACCCGCCTCTGGCTGTACTGCTAGACGCCGACAGAGCAGACGGAGCCGCTGTCTTCTTTACTTGCTTACTAGGCGGAGGAGAAGGACTACGACGTGCCGGAGCAGCCGGAGTGGTGGCGGGTCTCTTCGGCCCTTGCTAATGAGGCGGAGAAGGAGGAGGCTGGCTGCTCGGGCGCGCCGGCACAGGCGGAGAAGGAGGCGGAGTGCCGCCACGTGCCGGAGAAGGAGCCGGCCGAGTGCCCTGATCGTCACTCACCGAAGGAGGAGGCGGTGGAGGCCCAAGCGGAGTGCCCTGACTCGCCGGAGGAGGAGGAGGAGGCGGAGGCGTCCAGTTCGGAAGGTTGATGAGCTCCTTCCGCCATAGGCATGGATTCTTTAGAGCAGAACCCAGCCGAGTCTCCCCTTCACCGGTAGGGTGGTCAAGCTGGAGGTCCTCAAATCACTCTGTTATTTCATCCACCATCACCCTAGCATATCCTTCTGGAATCGGCCGACAGTGAAAAGTTGCGCCGGGTTCAGTAGGAAAAACAGAGCCAACAGCCGCCTTGACCTTCATATTAATCCATTGCGTCATAAGGTGGCCATTTTGAGACTCCGTGATAGCATCCACGGGATAGCTGGCAGGAGCCGTCAAGACATGCTCCGGCTGAAGCAGCTCGGTGGAAGCCATGCTGCTTCTCCACTGAGATGGCGGGGTAGCTTCGGGGAAGCTTCAGCAGTTCGTTTGCTGCGATTTGCTTCTCGTTCCTCTATCGCTTGTACCCTAGCGTGCAGCGCCTGCAGTTGGGTCTGCTCCACTTTCTTCCTCCTCTCATGGCATTTGTAACCGCCTGCGTCCAGAAACCCAGCCTTCCACGGAATGGAGCCTGGCGTGCCTCGTGTCCGTCCAGGGTGCCGTAACCATGGATAATCTTCACTTTTGTCATTTGCTTATTGCGCCGTAACCATGGATAATCTTCATCGTTTATCAGGATGCTTGGGTTAGCCTTGACATTGAAGGGAGGAATTTCATGAAACTTTTCATAATCTTCAGACATGTCTGTCTTGCCCTCCACTCCCAGGATGTCCCTTTTTCCTGAAAGAACTATGTGGCGCTTTGGCTCATCGTATGATGTATTCGCTTCCTTATCTTTTCTTTTTCTCAGTTTGGTAGACATGTCCTTCACATAGATAACCTATGCCACATCATTGTCTAGGACGAATGGTTCATTTGTGTACCCAAGATTTTTCAGATCCACTATTGTCATTCTGTACTGTGGGTCTACCTGTACCCCGCCTCCTGACAGATTGACCCATTTGCACTTAAACAAAGGGATCTTAAAATCATGTCCGTAGTCAAGTTCCCATATGTCCACTATGTAACCATAATATGTGTCATTTCCGCTCTCGGTTGCTGCATCAAAGCGGACACCGCTGTTTTGGTTAGTGCTCTTTTGATCTTGGGCGATCGTGTAAAATGTAGTCCCATTTATCTCGTATCCTTTGTAAGTCAATACAGTCAAAGATGGTCCCCTGGACAACAAGTAAAACTCATCACAAACAGTGTTGTCACCTCTGAGACGTGTTTCCAACCAACTGCTGAAAGTCCTGATGTGTTCACATGTAATCCAGTCGTTGCACTGCTCCGGGTGTTTGGAGCGCAGACTGTTCTTGTGTTCATCGACGTATGGGGTCACCTAGGTAGAGTTCTATAGAACTGTGTAGTGTGCTTGAGGCCAAGAATATCCGTCCCTGCATGTTATTGAGTCACTTCCAAGAGTGCCTTTTCCAGTCAGTCTCCCCTCATACCACGATTTAGGGAGACCTATCTCCTTAAGGCCAGGAATGAAGTCAACACAAAACCCGATAACATCCTCTGTTTGATGGCCCATGGAGATGCTTCCTTCTGGCCTAGAGCGGTTACAGACATATTTCTTTAGGACTCCCATGAACCTCACAAAGGGGAACATATTGTGTAGAAATACGGGCCCCAGAATGACAATCTCGTCGACTAGATGAACTAGGACGTGCGTCATGATATTGAAGGAGGATGGCGGGAACACCAGCTCGAAACTGACAAGACATTGCGCCACATCACTCCTTAGTCTTGGTACAATTTCTGGATTGATCACCTTCTGTGGGATTGCAATGAGGAATGCACATAGCTTCACAATGGCTAATCGGATGTTTTCCGGTAGAAGCCCACTCAATGCAATCGGAAGCAGTTGCGTCATAATCACGTGGCAGTCATGAGACTTTAGGTTCTAGAACTTTTTCTCTGGCATATTTGTTATTCCCTTTATATTCGACGAGAAGCCAATCGGGACCTTCATACTGAGCAGGCATTCAAAGAAGATTCCTTTCTCTTCTTTCGTAAGAGCGTAGCTGGCAGGACCTACATACTGCTTCGGAGGCATGCTGTCTTTTTCGTGCAAATGTTGCAGGTCCTCCCGTACGTCAGGTGTATCTTTTGTCTTTCCATACACGCCCAAGAAGCCTAGCAGGTTCACGCAAAGGTTCTTCGTCACGTGCATCACGTCGATTGAAGAGCAGACCTCTAGGTCTTTCCAGTAGGGTAGGTCCCACAATATAGATTTCTTCTTCCACATGGGTGCGTGTCCCTCAGCGTCATTCGGAACAACTAGTGCGCCGGGACCCTTTCCAAAGATTACATGTAAATCATTGACCATAGCAAGTATGTGATCACCGGTACGCATGGCAGGCTTCTTCCGGTGATCTGCCTCGCCTTTGAAATGCTTGCCTTTCTTTCGACATTGATGGTTGGTCGGAAGAAATCGACGATGGCCTAGGTACACATTCTTCCTGCATTTGTCCAGGTATATACTTTCAGTGTCATCTAAACAGTGCGTGCATGCGTGGTATCCTTTGTTTGTCTATCCTAAAAGGTTACTGAGAGCGGGCCAATCATTGATGGTCATGAACAGCAACGCCTTTAGGTTAAATTCCTCCTGTCTGTGATCATCCCACGTACGTACACCGTTTCCATTCCACAGCTGTAAAAGTTCTTCAACTAATGGCCTTAGGTACACATCAATGTCGTTGCCGGGTTGCTTAGGGCCTTGGATGAGAACTGGCATCATAATGAACTTCCGCTTCATGCACGTCCAAGGAGGAAGGTTATACATACATAGAGTCATGGGCCAGGTGCTGTGATTGCTGCTCTGCTCCCCGAAAGGATTAATGCCATCGGTTCTTAAAGCAAACCATATGTTCCTTGGGTCCTTTGCAAACTCACCCCAATACTTTCTCTCTATTTTTCTCCACTACGACCCGTCAGCGGGTGCTCTCAACTTCCCGTCTTTCTTACGGTCCTCACTGTGCCATCGCATCAACTGGTCATGCTCTCCGTTTCTGAATAGACGTTTCAACCGTGGTATTATAGGAGCATACCACATCACCTTCGCAGAAACCCTCTTCCTGGGGGGCTCGCCGTCAACATCACCAGGGTCATCTTGTGTGATCTTATACCACAATGCACCGCATATCGGGCTTGCGTTCAGATCCTTGTATGCACCACGGTAGAGGATGCAGTCATTACGGCATGCATGTATCTTCTCCACCTCCAATCCTAGAGGGCATACGACCTTCTTTGCTGTGTATGTACTGTCGGGCAATTCGTTATCCTTTGGAAGCTTCTTCTTCAATATTTTCAGTAGCTTCTCAAATCCTTTGTCAGGCACAACATTCTCTGCCTTCCACTGCAGCAATTCCAGTACTGTACCGAGCTTTGTGTTGCCATCTTCGCAATTGGGGTACAACCCTTTTTTGTGATCCTCTAACATGCGATCGAACTTCAGCTTCTCCTTTTGACTTTCGCATTGCTTCCTTGCATCGACAATGACCCGGCGGAGATCATCATCATCGGGCACATCGTCTGGTTCCTCTTGATCTTCACCAGCTCGCCCCGTTGCAGCATCACCGTATTCAGGGGGCACATAGTTGTCATTGTACTCTTCTTCTTCTCCGTCTTCCATTATAACCCCTATTTCTCCGTGCCTCGTCCAAACATTATAGTGTGGCATGAAATCCTTGTAAAGCAGGTGGGAGTGAAGGATTTTATGGTTAGAGTAAGACATCGTATTCCCACATTAAGTGCATGGACAACACATAAAACCATTCTGATTGTTTGCCTCAGCCACATCGAGAAACTCATGCATGCCCTTAATGTACTCGGAGGTGTGTTTGTCACTGTACATCCATTCCCGGTTCATCTGCGTGCATTATATATAATTAAGTGTCCAAATTAATAGAAGTTCATCATCACATTAAAACCAAAGTACATACATAGTTCTCATCTAACAACATATAGCTCTCCAGAGCATCTAATTAATTAAACCATACATTGAAACTATGTAAAACATTTCAATGCAAAAACAAATGCGATCATAATCGCAACCACGGTAACAATTGATATAACGGCATAATGATACCAAGCCTCGGTATGAATGGCATATTTTCTAATCTTTCTCATCTTCAAGCGCATTGCATCCATCTTGATCTTGTGATCATCAACGACATCCGCAACATGCAACTCCAATATCATCTTCTCCTCCTCATTTTTTTTATTTTTTCCTTCAAGAAATTGTTTTCTTCTTCAACTAAATTGAACCTCTCGACAATAGGGTCGGTTGGAATTTCCGGTTCACATACATCCTAGATAAATAAAATCTATGTCACGTTGGTCGGCATAATTTTCATAAACAATAAATGAACCAATAGTTATAAAGATAATATATATACCACATCCGAATCATAGACAGGACGAGGGCCGACGGGGGCGGATACCAAAAGCATCGCACTATAGAATATGAAATAATAAAAGTAAGTAAATAATACAAGTATCTATGTAAACATACAAGTAAGAATATTTTTTCCTTTCAGAAAGAATATAAGAACAAGAGGCTCATCACGGTGGTGCCGGCGATGAGCTCGGCGCGGGTGATCGATGGCGGTGAAGACGGGGACGGGGCGTGACGGACCGCTAAACCTAGACAAATATTGAGGAAAATGGAGCTTGGAGGTCGAGCTTGGAGAGGAGAGAAAGCTTATGTAGTGTGGCTCGGGCATTCCATCGAACAACTTGTGTGCATAGGAGGTGAGCTAGAGCACCACCAAGCCATCTCCCCCTCGGCTAGAAAAAACAGAGCAGTGTGCTCTGCTCTTACGCGAGGGGGTATATACACGCACCTCATTGGTCCCGGTTGGTGGCATGAACAGGGACTAAAGGGGAGCCTTTGGTCCCGGTTCAAGCCACCAACCGGGACCAATGGTGGTGGGCAAGGAGCGAGGCCCATTGGTCCCGGTTCGTCCCACCAAGCAGGACCAAAAGGTCTAGACGAACCGGGACCAATGGCCCACGTGGCCCGGCCGGCCCCCCTGGGCTCACGAACCGGGTCCAATGCCCCCATTGGTCCCGGTTCTGGAGAGAACCGGGACTAATGGGCTGACCCGGCCTGGACCTTTGCCCCCTTTTCTACTAGTGTCCTGCTGCTGCTATATGATGAATTGGTATGAGCTGCTGCTGGTATATGATGAATTGCACACTGCTGCTGTATGATGCTTTCAGGTGGTGCTGCTATATGATAATAACCAACCACTTGGACCATCGAATTTCAATAAATAATTGTTCTTCATTTAAATGTGGGTCATGCGTTCTTCGTTTTAATTAGACAATGGGATCTCTATGGAAGACATTGACCAAAGTAGATTGTGCCAAGTAGATGGTATCTTTGTGTTTGCATTGTGAACAAATAGTGATGGTCTATTTTCCTATCATATTGATTACTGCACTGGGTTCAATTTTTGATGTTTGAATGTCAAATTATTTTTCATATGGGCAGCAAAATGAAAAAAATTTAAAGCAATCTAGACTTTTCACCGATCATACCAAAGATAGCTGAAAAGGAAGGCAATGAAAAGAACTGGTTGGCTTATTACCTCGAGCTTATATTCATGATAACCCACAAGTATAGGGGGTCGCAACAATTTTCGAGGGTGGAGTATTCAACCCAAATTTATTGATTCGACACAAGGGGAGCCAAAGAATATTCTCAAGTATTAGCTGCTGAGTTGTCAATTCAACCACACCTGGAAACTTAATATCTGCAGCAAGGTATTTAGTAGCATAGTAATATGATAGTAGTGATAACGGTGGCAAAAGTAATGGTAGCAGTTTTGGTTTTATAGTGATTGTAACAGTAGATACGGAAAAGTAAATAAGCGAAGATCAATATATGAAAAGCTCGTAGGCAATGGACCAGTGATGGATAATTATGTCAGATGCGATTCCTCATGCAATAGTTATAACATAGGGTGACACAGAACTAGCTCCAGTTCATCAATGTAATGTAGGCATGTATTCCAAATATAGTCATACGTGCTTATGGAAAAGAACTTGCATGACATCTTTTATCCTACCCTCCCGTGGCAGCGGGGTCCTATCGGAAACTAAGGGATATTAAGGCACTAGTAGAAAAAGGGTCAAACGTGAAGCACATTAGTGCCGGTTTGAATTAGAGCCGGCACTAATGTGTACATTAGTGCCGGTTCGTGGCGGCGATCAATAGTACCGGTTCGTGGCGAACCTTTAGTACCGGTTCATGCCACGAACCGGTACTAAAGAGGCTGTGTCAGCCTGCGGTCAGGCTATGGCCCCACCATCACCATTTAGTGCCGGTTCGTACCACGAACCGGTACTAATGAGGTTATGGCAAGCTGTTTTTAGTCCCACCTCGCCAAGAGAGAGGCAGTATGAGCGGTTTATAAGCCGTGAGTGCACAGACAATGACGAAGAGTTGCAATGCTCACCTACATGTTGATTAGCTTCAAGACTTGCGGAATAGCATAGATTGCACTGAGCTATGTGCAGTGCAGTCTACACTATTCCGAATGGCTTGAAGCAAATTAACCAGCATTGCACCTCCTTTTTATTTTTAATAACTTATTTAAACTCCGGACTTCTTTTGTGTTCAGTATGCAGCATTTAAAGCGACGTCATCAATTTCCAACATGTTCTGACATCATTGTTGTTTTTCGGTCATTTACCTAATTGTTTAGAGAGCTAAATGACCGTGAAATTGAAAATCACTACAAAATGAATCCTGAAAATGTTGAAACTTTGCATGGTATCATCATATCACCCGCATAGCATGCGCGAAAGAGTAGAGAGGGTCACGGCAAAAACTGGACGCACTTCATCTGTTACATGGCGACTTCAATGTTTTTTAAACTTATTTGAACTCCGAACTTATTTTGTGTTCAGTATCCAGCATTTAAAGCGATGTCATCAATTTCCAACATGTTCTGACAACATTTGTTGTTTTTTGGTCATTTACCTAATTGTTCAGTATGCAACATTCAATTTCTAGAAGAAAATTAATAGAAGAAAATAAATAATGCAGAAAATAAAAAAACTATACAAAAAAATTACTCAAAAATAAATAGAAGAAAATAAATAATGCAGAAAAGAAAAAACTATATAAATAGAAGAGGTAGCCGCGGCCGGGTTTATAAACCAGTGCGGCTGCCCTTCGCCGGGCGAGGTGGGACTAAACTTTGGGGTGGCAGCGCAAGGCCTTTAGTACCGGCTGGTGGCTCCAACCGGTACTAAAGGCCCCCCTTTAGTACCGGTTGGTGGCTCCAACCGGTACTAAAAGCCTTCGTTTCCCGCCGCTTGGCCTGGCGAAAACAGGCCTTTAGTACCAGTTGGAGTCACGAACCGGTACTAAAGGCCCATCCTATATATATAGCACTTACGAAAATTTCAGTTTCATCTCCCCACTTCATCTCCAACCTCTCGCGAGACATCGCCGCGCGCGCCGCTCGATCCCGTCGTCGCCGCCCGTCGCCCGTCGTCCGTCGTCATCGTCGCTGTCCCCGCCGCCGCCCGTCGTCGTCGTCGTCTCGCGCTGCCGCCCCGAACGCCGCCGCCGTCCGTCGTCATCGCCGCGGCCGTACGTCTCTCTCGCACCAGCGCCGCGCGCACCAGCCCGTACGTACGCCGCCGCCCCCGCCCCGTACGCCGGCGTCCCTGCTCGTACGTACGGGGCAGCGGCGTACGGGGCGGCACTGCAGTATACACACACACATACACACACATACATACACACACACACACATTTTTTTACATATATACACACACACACACACATTTTCTGTTTTCTGTTTTTTAGAAAAGTTAATTAGATGATCGAATATTAGATTAATGTCGAATGTTAGATGAATTAGATAGAAAAGTTAAATATATATTAATTATGTATATGAGATTTGAACTAGTTGAATAATTAATATAACTAGTTTATTTTTAGTAAGAAAATTGTCGAACTAGTTTATTTTGGTATATGAGATTTGAACTAGTTGAATAATTAATATAGCTAGTTTATTTTTAGTAAGAAAATTTAGGTATCTGAGATTTGATGATCTAATTAAAATATTATTTGTTAATGAGTTTTTCTGTTTATTTAATTTTTTATATGTTTTTAGTTTATATAAATGTTACATTAATGTCGAATGTTAGATGAATTCGATAGAAAAGTTAAATATATAGTAATGTCAATTGTTAGAGATGAATATAGTTAGATATGTTAATGTCAAATGTTAGATGAATATATATTTGGCTAGATATAGGTGTTTAATGTTTCACCTATATGAACATAGGAAATGTCATCTGACGACGAAAAAGATTTCATTCTGTGCGAACACTGTGAAGACCAGCGCGGCCTGTGTGACCAAAATTTCCTTGTTGATGGTAGGCGCTTCAGCATCAAGCTGGATGAGACATTCGAAGTTGATACAGTAAGTCACTTTGTCAATTATTATTTGAATGCAAAACTTATGCTTCATTTGCTTCAACTTATAATTTTAAATTTTCACTATTCTACTAGCGCATCCCCTGCCATGCAAGAATTTTTGTCTTGGATAAGATAGGTTTTAGTGCTATAGATGATATGGAGGTAAAGACAGTTTACTTGAAGACGGAGCATGGGGATACTTTCAACGTCAAATTATATAATGGAGACACATACACCCATTTTGAATGCAAAACTTGGCAAGCACTATGCAAGGCTTATGCATTTGAGCCTATATGGTTATCACCTTTGATATTCGTCCGGAAGATGATATTGAAGGTAATATAGACATCTGGGTCGATGTGCAAACGCCTCCATTTCTACCATTTGGTGAGTTTTTCTCAACCATGCATGCATATGTTTATGTCTTTCATACAGTTTATTCAAAAATAGTTGACAACTAATTTATATTGTCAGCTTATTTCGGTTCAAGCAAACATGTCCGGCGCTTGGTAGACAGGACCTACTACTGCCCCGGGGCTCAACTAAACTGCGAGGAGATAAGTCATTATGTTTCATGGCTTGAGGATCTTAATACTATCAAGACAAATTTTTTTCCTGAACTTAGAAATGTTAGTACTCAAAACGTCCGACCAATGGTGATCGTATTGAACTACGGTCACATCTATAATCGAAAGATGGTAAGATTTTAAATATTTGTCCTTAATTAGTGCATCTTTTGCATACATTATTTTTGAAGCTAAACTTTCATTGCTTAATATATTAATTACTATACGATGTTCTTCAACAGGGACTTCCGATGATAGTTGTGCCTCAGTGGATCGAGACAAAAGGTCGCATGTCAATGGTTAGCTTACGACCAAGATTTCCTACATTGCACATGAGTGCATTCAGGATTTCTGAAAAGCGAAGAATGCTTAATAGTGAAAGATTGGAGCAAACGATCGCAGAGAAGTACTAGGGGGCAGCAAGGAGAAGCGCAACCCAAGATTAGGAGACAGATTCATCTGCATGCTCCAGTATGATGAATCAGGAGAGCTATACATGTTCTATGTTATTCTACCTGAGAAGGAGTAGCAGGATCAGTAGCTACTAGTTCATGCTCTTAATTAGTACTTGTCTCATGTCCGTGTCCTAAACTTCGATGTTGGTGATGATTATGTTGAACTTGATGATATCTTTTCTTCTGTTACAAAGTGAATGTTTCCTCTTTAAGCTAGCCAGCGTTGATGATGATTAGATTGCTAGAGGTAATGACTATGATGATTAAATAGTGGTAATTAGACGACTATGATGATTTTTAGCTAGCTAGAGTTTATTTATTTATTAATATGCGATGATGATGATGATGATGACGACTACAACTCATTATAACGTAAAACAATCCTAAATTAAATTGATAACATAAATTTAATTGAAAAATACAAAATAAAACAAAAACCCACAACCATTTAGTACCGGTTGGTGTTACCAACCGGTACTAAAGTGCTCCCGGCCCCCGGAGCTGGCTCGTGCCACGTGGATCCCCTTTAGCACCGGTTCGTGCTGAACCGGTACTAAAGGGGGGGGGCCTTTAGTGCTGAAACTTTAGTGCCGGTTCCTAAACCGGCACTAAAGGGCCTTACGAACCGGTGCTATTGCCCGGTTCTGCACTAGTGAGGCCTCCTTTTAATAGAATACCGGACCAAAGCATTAACACTTTGTGAATACATGAACTCCTCAAACTATGGTCATCACCGGTAAGTATCCCGATTATTGTCACTTCAGGGTTAACGGATCATAACACATAATAGGTGACTATTGACTTGCAAGATAGGATCAATAACTCACATATATTCACGGAAACAAAATAGGTTCAGATCTGAAATCATGACACTCGGGCCCTAGTGACAAGCATTAAGCATAGCAAAGTCATAGCAACATCAATCTCATAACATAATGGATGCTAGGGATCAAACCCTAACAAAACTAACTCGATTACATGATAAATCTCATCCAACCCATCACTGTCCAGCAAGCCTATGATGGAATTACTCATGAACGGCGGTTAGCATCATGAAATTGGTGATGGAGGAAGGGTGATGATGACGATGATGATGGATTCCCCTCTCCGGAGCCCCGAACAGACTCCAGATCAGCCCTCCCGAGAGAGTTTAGGGCTTGGCACGGCTCCGTATCGTATACCGTGATGAATCCTTCTCTCTGATTTTTTCTCCCCGAACATGAACATATGGAGTTAAGATGGACGTCGGTGGAGCACCTGGGGGCGGATCTCTTGTAGGCGGTCCCGAACTGTGCGTCTAAGGCGGATGGTAACAGGAGGCAGGGGACACGATGTTTACCCAGGTTCGGGCCCTCTTGATGGAGGTAATACCCTTCGTCCTGCTTGATTGTTCTTGATGATATGGGTATTACAAGAGTTGATCTACCACGAGATTGTAGAGGCTGAACCCTAGAAGCTAGCCTATGGTATGATTGTATGTTGTCCTATGGACTAAACCCTCCGGTTTATATAGACTCCGGAGGGGGCTAGGGTTACATAGAGTCAGTTACAAGGGAGGAGATCTACATATCCGTATTTCCCAGCTTGCCTTCCATGCCAAGGAGAGTTCCATCCGGACATGGGACGACGTCTTCAATCTTGTATCTTCATAGTCCAACAGTCCGGCCAAAGGATATAGTCCGGCTGTCCGGAGACCCCCTACTCCAGGACTCCCTCAACCACCCTCGTGGACAGGGTGTGGGCCCCTGGCCTTGATTCTTTTGCCAGTATTTTTTATATATTCCAAAAATATTCGCTGTTGATTTTTAGGTCATTCCGAGAACTTTTATTTCTGCACAAAAATAACACCGTGGCAATTCTGCTAAAAAAGTGTCAGTCCGGGTTAGTTCCATTCAAATCATGCAAGTTAGAGACCAAAACAAGGGCAAAAGTGTTTGGAAAAGTAGAGACGATGGAGACGTATCAATTCACAGGTGCTTATTTTCTTAGGATAACTCATAATAACTGTCCCTAAGAAACTTGGTCAATAGAACTGACATACAAATAACATGTCACGATGATTGCAATGGAGGAGTGACCTACCATAGCACACTATATAGGCTCACCTCTGCATCTCCTTTTTTTGCGATGTTCCATGAAATTGCCACATATATATCTTGTACTTTTCTATTGTGTAATCCTATCTGCAAGTTGACACGGCAAATTTCAAACATCTCTACATGATAATACATTGCATATCCCTTGCGCATATTTAAACCACCTATTAATGATTGTGTGCGTAGCATAAACTAGCCATGACTCTGTGTGCTGGACTAGAAGGCACTCTAAGGGAGCCTAATGTAGTGCACTGGAATTCCTACATGCCACCTACGATTTTGTGTAATGTACTTCCTCTATTCCTAAATATATGTCTTTGTAGAGATTCCAGTATGGACCACATACAGATGTATATAGATGCATTTTCGAGTGTAGATTCACTCATTTTGCTCTATAGCCTATAGTGGAATCTCTAAAATACTTATATTTAGGATTGTAGGTACGAGGTAGTATCATGTATGACATCTACATATCTAATTTAGCAGCCAGTAGTAGAAATCATTGTCTACAAAAAGGGATTACTGGTCGAGAATGCTAGCAAAGCACGATGGCAGGCGCACAACAATACAAGAGAGAGAGAGAGAGACGCACTTACAAGATCATAGCAATGCCTCAGTCCAGGATCTTGGTTGGCGAAGTTGTTAGATCCAGAAGAAACATCGTCCTTGTAGTTTTTGCCAGCCGCATAAAGGTAACTACGACCTGTTAGTATATTTGAAGTACATCGGGCAGGTGATGATGGAAAGGTTTAAAGGTGACAAGTACCTAGGCCGTGGCGCGTGGTTGGCATCTTGCCAGATGGTGGGAATCAGGTCGGAAACGTCAAGGCTGATGACGCTGCGCTGGCTGTCGGGGTCCGGTAAGGAGATCTAGAACCGCCGAGTAGGGTGTTTGTGGAGCGGCTCCGGTAGGGTGGACTACGGTGTGGGCGAAGCGGATCTGTGGCCGTGGACGAGGGCATCGGTGAAGATGCTCAGGTGGTTGGGTTAAGGATGGTGTCAATGATGCGGATATGCGGCCGTGGACGGGGCATCAAAAGCTGCTCTGGTAGGTTGGATGAGGGTGCGACGAAGCGGATTTGTGGCCATGGACTTGTGAGTTGGCAAAGCGGCCCTAGTAGGGTTGAGAATGGTAAAGGCGAAGCTACTCCTGTAGGGTTGACGATGGTGTCGGCGAAGCGGCTCCGGTAGGGTTGAGGAAGGTGTCACGAAGAGGATCAAAGGCTGTCGGTGGGGTGGCTCCGGGGGGTGTGGGTGAAGCGTCTCCGGTGGGGAGTACGAATGAGCTATTGCAGATGCGCTATGGTTGACGTGAGTACCGGCGAAGCAGATCCGGCACCGTGGGCAAGCCCCGCACTGAATGGGCTATGGTACAGTGGTGGATGAGTAGTCTACTTGTTTCTATTGGAGCTGGGAGGGGTAGATGCCGCCGTAGAAGCAGATCTGGCGAGGTGGACGCCGCTGGCAGTGAATGGGCTCTGGTACACCGGTGGATGAGCAGTCTAGGGTTTCGAGAGGGGAGGGGTAGAAAGGCCGATGAAGTACGGACGACGTGATGTAAGATGCTCTGTTAGTCGTTTTTGCGGGAGGGGGGAGGAAATGGGGGTGCCATGTGGTGGGGGGAACCGGAAGTTATACCGAAGCAGCACCGACCTATTATGTAGATGAGGGTGGTATTGTTACTATTGTTCTCCGTGCACCAAGGACAAAAGGGGAATTTCACATGCTAAAGACTAGGTGGCGGAAATTTTAGAATGAGGCGGGAGATTTTGCCGCCTGCGGGATCGTTCGTATGCAGTTTCAACTAATTTTGGACCGTGCTAGTGGGGAGGTCATGCAAGACTGTGTACATGGGGCATGCGTCAGCAGTTAATAATTGTTGTGAAGTCCACCCCAGAAGAAATACAATAACTCGAGATGATGCGCCGATAACTTGGACGTTCACATGGGCGCGGCCAATCGTACAGGTCTAGAGGCGCGTTCATAAAAAAGGATCAAACACTCAGCCTATGTATTTCTCGCGTAAATAGATAATTTAGTTCTATTGGTTATTTACTTTAAACATAGTGCATTGACGTGTTAGTGTTGAGGCGCACAAAAAGAACTGGATATTGTAGTCCGACAAAAGAAATGGATATTGTAGTCCGCTACTTAAAAGTGTTACCTCATATGATTACATAGCCTCCATTTCATAATTTGTGTACCCGTTGAATTCATATATGAATATTACATATATTACTTCATAATAGAATGTTAAATCTTCCAAGACTAATGAATTTGAATGCAAGAGTAACAATGGTGCATGTACATGATAGCTACATTGGTTGTTTGAAGAAACATCACTGTAACTTTGGCATGCACAATTGAAAAGGTTTATTTAGATAGAAAAATGTGATATGTGAGTGTCAATCTTTATAGCGTTGAATCGATATTGTACCTTTGGCCACAATACGAAGTAGATATTGATTTATGTTCAAGCGATGCACGTCCATGATCGCTAGATAGTTATACGTGAATGAATGGTGCAATCTTTGTCACACGCGTACATATCTCATTTCCCCATGGGCATCGGAATCACACATGCACACTTCGTGTATTTATCTCCCTCCGTCAAGGTTAGAATTCGTCTTTCTACCCCGTCTTACAAGTCTCTCACATGAAAACACACATGCTCTCTCTATCGAACATGCCCACCCCTTTAGTTCCGCCCACCCACAGCCACTAATGTCTCAAAGGATAATTATGTCTCTCACACATATGCCTAAGGTTAACTCATGTTCCGGAACCATATGAATACATACAATGGGATTCCAGTAGAGCACCTTCTGTTTTGAGATCTCGCTCTCTCTTTCTATCTTTCTCCCGCTCTCACACACACACGCGCGCCCACGTAGACATTGTTTATCACTTCATTTTTTTTGCACTTGCATGCACACCGTTTTTTATCTCCATGATGCTTTAAGTATGCCTCGCACACATCCTATCTACTTATCTCTTAATATTCTCCCTACTAGCAAGATCCCGATGTGTTGCACGGAACATCAAGATGCATTTGTATGATTAGTTTATCTTGTGGGAGAAAAATATGAACGAGGGAATGCCTTATTTGCAAATGTGGAGAGGGGTGTGGGTATCTTTTTGCAAAATTTCCATAGTGTCCTTCCTATCCATCAGATATAAATCGGATGGCCTATATTGCAGGATGGTAGGAACACCATCAACACCAACTCTATTTTTTATAAGAGTAGAGATATGTAAGTGTCACTCCCCCCCCCCACCCACACACACACTTCCCGACACCGAAGGAGTAGGGTGACACCTCAATCTTGATACTAATATATCCACTGGCTTCTCTCTCAAACACACACACACACACACTACCCAACACCGAAGGAGTAGGTGGTACCTCGATGTTGATAGTACATTACTAGGGAAAACCTTATACACAGAATCTTACCAGTAGTGCGGGACAAAAATAAGCGCTACTACTACTTACCACTAGCACGTGGCAAAGAAACGCGCTGCAGCAAAGTTTATAGCAGTAGCGCGTCTCAGCAAAGAAGCGCTACAACTACAATTCCCCTACTGTTCTCGCCAGGCTACCAATAGTAGTAGCGAGCTTAAGCAAAGCGCGCTGCTGCTAAGGTTGTTGTAGCAGCGTGTTTTACGAAGAAAGCGCTACTGCTAATGAAAGGAAAATCAAATGAAAAACATATAGAAAAGTAAATGAAAATGAAAGAAATAGAAAAAGGGGAAGGAAAAAAATGAAAATGCGAAGGAAAACAAATGAAAAATAAAAATAAAGGAGAAAGGCGTAGCAGCAGCATGCTTTCAAGACAAGAGCTATAGCTAACTTAGCAGTAGTGCGTTCTGTCAGCCAGCGCTATAGCTAAGTTAGCTATAGCTAATGTAGCAACAGCGCTTTTCCTGGACCGCGATACTGCTATTTTTGACTTAACCGCGCGGTTCTTCTTCTCCACGGCCACTTCCCCCAAATCCAACTCCTCTATTGTCACCGCCGTCGTCGCCCTGCATTGCCGTCGGCCACCGCGTGCTCTCCTGTTACTCTCCGCACGCCCTAGACGCCGCCCCCGACCCCAACCTCGACGCCTCCCCTGACCTTGACCTCGCCGCCGCCCTACATCGCCGCCCTCCATCGCGCGCCCGAGCCCGAGCCCGACCTCAACGCCGCCTACCCCTCCCTCGGCCGCTCCCTAACTCTGCCAGCGCCCGAGATGAGCACGTCTACACCTCCTCCTCCCCCTCCCCTACCTAGGCCTAGCTATGGATCCTAGCTAGGGTTCATCAAATTTTATAGTGCATCAAATTGTTTAGGGTTCATCAAATTAGATGCTAATTAGGGCAGTAGTTGTAGATGCTTAATTGTAACCTAGATGTTAATTAGGGTAGTAGTTGTAGATACTTAATTAGTTTTTAGGACAAATTCCTAGGGTTCATCAATGGGTTCTTAAGTAGTTGTAGATGCTTAAGCACCTAGGTAGGATTCATCTAATTAGTTAGTACTTGTAGATGCTTAAGAACTAGGGCAGTAGGGTTAGGGCAGTTGGGTTTAACTAGATGTTAATTAGGGCAGTAGTGTTTAGTTTAGAGAAAAAAATTCAATATAGTTTCTTACTGTTTTTTAGTAAGTGTTTAAAATAATTAGTAAGTAAATTAATAAACTAGTTGAACTAGTTTAGTTTTAGTAAGAACTAGTTGAATTAATAGAACTAATGTATTTTTAGTAAGAAAATTAATATAACTAGTTGAACTAGTTTATTTTTAGTTTATTTCTATTTATAGTAAGTTTATATTTAGTAAGAACTATTTGAATTAATAGAACTAGTTGAACATGTCACATTTGTTGTTATTTTTTTAGTTTAAGCAATTATTCCCGCAACGATGTCGTTCGCTAGGGATTTATTTATAGGGATTTTGTTTTTGCAGAAATCAAGGAGCCCCTCCATCATCCCTGCCGTCGTCCCCGTCACCGACCCCCTCCGACCTCGAGGTGAGACCAGCCAAATCTCCATGTCAATATGAGTCCTATAAGATATGATGTAGATAAAAACATGTATATCTTGTCTTGCTCAAATAGGATATGTGGTTGCCCAATTGGTCATGTTCATGTTACACCTCCGAGTGGCCTATGTTTTGCCGGAATTTTGATTAATTTCTGTTCCAGCAAACTTCAGGCGCTCGATATGTCCTGTTGTAGCAAAGGTCATGCCAGAATTTTTCGTGAATTTTGGCATGCCTTGTGCTAGAATATGTAGGAAATATCGAGTGGCCTAGATTTTCTAGAAAAATAATTAAACGACATTTTGGGTAGACATTAAG
This sequence comes from Triticum urartu, assembly GCF_003073215.2. NCBI lineage: Eukaryota > Viridiplantae > Streptophyta > Magnoliopsida > Poales > Poaceae > Triticum > Triticum urartu. The sequence goes on along the minus strand of NC_053023.1, from coordinate 41,637,068 downwards.
TCTGCCGAGGCTCCATTACCGAAGGTCAAAAAATCAGTGAGGGAGTGTATCCACCATATATGAGAGAGGACGAAGAATCTCGACTGTTGTCATGGGGGTCGTTTCTCCTTCTTTTCCTTGTGCTAGACCTTTGTTATGCACTAGTGAAAGAAGGAGTAATGACCATCACCGACGGTCGCAAATGTTAGAGAGGAATCAGTGAGGGAGAGTCTCCACCATATAGACTCGGCAGACCGATAGTCAACCCGTGATGAATAATAATGATCTAATTTAATTTTTATAGTACATATATTTAATTGTACAATTTCAATATTTGAATTATGAACATAGGAAATGTCGTACTCAGACGACGAAAGTCTCCCGGGGGACTGCTCCTGGTGCCACGACGACCGGGGTTTCTGCGACAGGCCTCACCTGGACGAAGATCGGCGCTTCGGAATTAAGCTCGAGGAGGCCTTCAATTGTGATACGATAAGTTACGATGCAAAGTGTTTTTTTGTAATTAAGCTCGACTTCTACTACTTCAACATGTATTTTGTGTCTTTTACAATTCGACTAGCTTATCCCATGCCATGCAACATGCTATGTCTTGGAGAGGATGGGTTTTGAAGATCATGAGAGGAATGAATCAAAGAAAATTAACCTAAGGACCCATCATGGTATGGATTTTTAGGTCAATCTATACAATTCTGAGAGCGTATCCCATTGTGGTTGCCTGGGTTGGGAAGCACTTTGCAAGATGTATGATTTTCAAGAGGGTATGTTTGACACCATGGATCTTGCTGATCCTGACATCGACCAAGACAATTTGGACATTTGGGTCCGTGTTGATACGCTTTAAATTCTACCACTATGTGAGTTTCTCAAACATAGTTATTAACTATTTTATATTGTTCATTTCAAAATAGTTGACAACTTATTTCCATTGAGAGCTTATTTTAATTGTCCGAACAATGTGCGGAACATGGTAGACAGAACCTACTACACCGATGGCTCTGAGTTAACTTATCAGGAGAAAAATCATCTGGTTGCATTTTGTACTGATCTTGAGAATTACAATATCTATAATAAAACTCCTCCACATTATGGTCAATACGTGCCACTAGTGCACGTGTTGAACTACGGTAACATCCATGGATATGCCATGGTAAGATTTTTTACTATTATGACATCCGTTCATCTTTTGCATAAATTGTTTTAAAACTTAACTACATTGCTAACTATGAAGTTATTACTATGTTTTTTAACAGAAAATCCTTGATGATTGTGTGCCTCATATGATGTATCAGAAAGGTCGCCTTAATGTTTTGAACATACAACTAGGTCGTCCTATGAATCTCACCTGTCCATATCGGATTTCTAAAAGAGATGGAGACATGAAAATCACAGAATGGAAAAAATGTATGGACAGTCGTAAGGAGCTACTTGGAAGCAACATTATGCGAAAGGCAAGAATTGGAGACAGGATAATCTCCATTCTCCATAATGGAGAGTTAGGGGCTATCTTGTTTTATGCTATTTTACCTAAGAGAATGTAGTAGGTCCTATGAGGTACAATATTTATTACGTGGTACAATGTGTTAGAGTTGATGATGAGGAGTAGTTGTGATTATGAATAGTGACCAACTTGGTATGTGATCTCTCATTGATGAAAACGATGATCATGAGGAGAGGTACTATATGACAATGATGTATTATGATGATAAGTTGTTAATGATATGATGATGATGATGATGACGATGATATTTATTATATCATTGGGTGAAGAGCGGCCTCTCGTGTTGTACTTCTCCTTGATGATGGCGGCGGACACGAAGAAGCTGGCCACCGACTCGTCGCTTTCCACACACCCGGCTTCTGTCTCTACCTGCATGGCGTTGCCGCATGCACGGGAGGCGCGCCCACATACACGGGAGGCGCGGCCCACCGCAGGCACTGGTTGTGCGGTACGACGCCTGTACCGATGTGCTCGCCGCCTTGCCGGCGTGGAGCAACTCGCCACTCCTCATCGAGCTGAACTAGAGCGGTGAGTTGCTGAACCACGCGCCGGATAGGGGCGGTAACTGGCTCCGTTGGGCCAAGCAAGGTTGATGAAGCACCGAGCGGCCTCGCCCATATCTGGAGGGCTCGGTGGGCCACCTAGCTGGGTAGTATGCCGGAGAATGGCTGCTGGGAAGCCATTGGAAGAGTGGAGAAAATGGTGGAGGAGGAGATGGGGGAGCGGCGGAGGGGTGCAATTCTTGCCCGCTGTCTGTCTAGCCTCGTTTAAATAGAGGGCGGATGGTAGGAGCTTGGCCGGCGTCTGGCCTAGTGTAAACTGAGGGCGGATGGGAGGAGCTCAGCCGGTGTTGCGTTTAATTCCGGCCGCTCATGAATGGACGTGTGGCCGGAGTAGGTTTCGATGGAGGCGAGGAGGCGTGCTCAGCCGGGCATGCAGCGGGCGGCGCAGTACTGTTTGATTTGACAGCGGGCGCCGCAGTTCCCGATACAACTTTAATACAGACGAGGGAGGGTAGCGGTTCCCGAAATGTTGAACAGCCAATGATGCATCCTCCTTCAATTAACATTGTGCATGAATGAGTGAAGTAATGGGAGGAGGACCGGGAAAAGAGGCTGCACGATGTGAATGCAACATAATTTGCGCTCATATAAAGGCGCCCCTCCATTCCAATGCATCTACCACATCGTACACACCTAAGCATTTGCCTAAGCACCTACACTAAGCACAAAAGTGCTCACTCCAGACCCATGGCGGCGATGCGCGCGAGCGGCAAGCGGCTATGCCAGATGGTCCACGACGCCAGCCTGTGGCATGGCGTCGAGGATTGTCTCCAGATGGTGTTTGCGACCGGCTGGTGCATGGCCGCCGTCGACGCCAACTACAGCTCTCAGTTGGACCAGATGATCGTTGCCACCACCAACAAGTTCACCGTCCTCAAGAAGCTCTGGCATGACATCGCCGTACTCCTCCAGCCCGCGCGCCCGGCTCCTCATTGCCTGCCACTGTAATCGGCCTCCATGGCCGGAACCTCTTTCAAGCACTGGTGGCCCTGCGACTGCCTGTCGACGCCATGAAGAATGTCCACCGGGAGGTCGCACTGCCGCGAGGCGCCTCGCCCTGCAAGAATTCGTCGACCTACACGTCCACATGTATGAGCAAATCATGTACATAGGTATCTACAAGGCCATTGATGACGCTATGATGTTGGCCTTCCTCAACCTGCTGGAAGCCTTGGATGCCTTTGCTGAGAAGCACCTTGACCTCGCCACAAAAGCTGCCGCTCCTTAGCCTCCGGTCAGTGCCCTGGCGCACTAAGTTGAGGAGGAGGAGGTCGTACGTTGATGGATGCATATTTCTTATTGCCTCCTGTAACCACCACTGCGATTGCATCATCGTGGCCTTAATTCTTATTGTGCTATTGCATTCTCGTTCCAGTCAATACCAACATGTGTGATACCTTTGCTTAATTGTATGCATCACTGTAACTAGTACTCCATCCGTCAATTTATAAGTTGTGCTCACCTTTTCCATCAACTTCGTGCAACGCACGGGCATCTTGCTAGAAACACTAGAACATACGTACCTGCTTATCTGGCGGAAATAGCCCTGCCCTAGAGTTTCCAATCGTTATTTCTATCTATCGACCGTGCCAAGGAGCAGAATCAAATGTTACAATTTATACATTTTCTCTACTCCTACTCCTATAAAAGACTCAGTTGGTGATGGTGGTGTGTCTGCCATTCGTCGTTTTGACCATTAGATCTGCACCTAACGGCTGTGAGGTAAGTTGTGGCATTTTTGCAACAATAACCCACTTCTCTGCTCCAATTTGTAGAAAAACCCCTATTTTCTTGAAAGCAACCACATCCCTCCCTCACCTCATCAAAACAGCTTGAGAAATATATTTCAAGTGAAAAGTAATATATTAGGAGTATATCAAAACAAGAGTGATTTCTTTCAAGTTTGTGAACAAGTACTACTATTCTACTACTTTGGATCCTTCGCAACGCACGGGCACGTTGCCAGTAAAAGGAAAAGGCCTGCCGCGTTCGCGTCGCAGCCCCACATGGCCGGGAATCAGGAGTACTCCATGACCCGTCCGGTACGCCACATAGCTAGGGAAGGCGTCTTGCCTAGCATTTTCACTTTCATGTGGGACCGCCGTTGAGCGAACCGACCATTGGCAAACCGCAGCCCACCCGCCGCCGGGTTGGAAAACAGAAACGAGGGGAAGACCAGATGTAGCATAGAAGCCAAGAAAATTGGTGTCTGATGGGGCTTGTTGATAGAGTGTTATTTATTCATAACTAGCAAGATGCCCATGCATTGCACGGAAAATCAAGATGCATTTTTATGAGTAGTTTATGTTGTGGGAGAAAAGGATGAACAAGAGAAGGCCTTATTTGCAAATGTGGAGAGGGCTGTGTGTTGGGGAACGTAGCATAAATTCAAAATTTTCCTACGTGTCACCAAGATCTATCTATGGAGTCATCTAGCAGCGAGGGAGGAGTGGATCTACATACCCTTGTAGATCGCGCGCGGAAGAGTTCAAGAGAACGGGGTTGATGGAGTCGTACTCGTCGTGATCCAAATCACCGATGATCCTAGCGCCGAACGGACGGCACCTCCACGTTCAACACACGTACGGAGCAATGACGTATCCTCCTTCTTGATCCAGCAAGGGGGAAGGAGAGGTTGATGGAGATCCAGCAGCACGACGGCGTGGTGGAAGTAGCGGGATTTTAACAGGGCTTCGCCAAGCGCTGCGGGAGGAGGGAGATGTGTCATGGGAGGGAGAGGGAGGCGCCAGGGCTTAGGTGTTGCTGCCCTCCCTTTCCCCCACTATATATAGGGCCAAGGGAGAGGGGGGGCGCAGCCTTGGCCCTTCCTCCAATGAAGGGTGCGGCCAAGGGAGCAGTCCATCCTCCCCAAGGCACCTAGGAGGTGCCTTCCCCCTTTAGGACTCTTCCTTTCCCTCATCTCTTGGCACATGGGCCTCTTGGGGCTGGTGCCCTTGGCCCATATAGGCCAAGGCGCACCCCCTACAGCCCATGTGCCCCCCCGGGGCAGGTGGCCCCACCCGGTGGACCCCCGGGACCCTTCCGGTGGTCAGGTACAATACCGGTGACCCCGAAACTTGTCCCGATGCCCGAAATAGCAATTCCTATATATAATTCTTTACCTACGGACCATTCCGGAACTCCTCGTGACGTCCGGGATCACATCCGGGACTCCGAACAACTTTCGGGTTACCGCATACTAATATCTCTATAACCCTAGCGTCACCGAACCTTAAGTGTGTAGACCCTACGGGTTCGGGAGACATGCAGACATGACCGAGATGACTCTCTGGTCAATAACCACCAGCGGGATCTGTATACCCATGTTGGCTCCCACATGTTCCACGATGATCTCATCAGATGAACCACGATGTCAAGGACTTAATCAATCCCGTATACAATTCCCTTTGTCTAGCGGTACGATACTTGCCCGAGATTCGATCGTCGGTATCCCGATACCTTGTTCAATCTCGTTACCGGCAAGTCTCTTTACTCGTTTCGTAACACATCATCCCGCGATCAAATCCTTGATCACATTGTGCACATTATGATGATGTCCTACTTAGTGGGCCCAGAGATACCTCTCCGTTTACACTGAGTGACAAATCCCAGTCTCGATTCGTGCCAACCCAACAGACACTTTCGGAGATACCTGTAGTGTACCTTTATAGCCACCTAGTTACTTTGTAACGTTTGGAACACCCAAAGCACTCCTACGGTATCCGGGAGTTGCACAATCTCATGGTCTAAGGAAATGATACTTGACATTAGAAAAGCTTTAGCATACGAACTACATGATCTTGTGCTAGGCTTAGGATTGGGTCTTTGTCCATCACATCATTCTCCTAATGATGTGATCCCGTTATCAATGACATCCAATGTCCATGGTCAGGAAACCGTAACCATCTATTGATCAACGAGGTAGTCAACTAGAGGCTTACTAGGGACATGGTGTTGTCTATGTATCCACACATGTATCCGAGTTTCCTATCAATACAATTCTAGCATGGATAATAAACGATTATCATGAAAAGGAAATATAATAATAACTAATTTATTATTGCCTCTAGAGCATATTTCCAACAGTCTCCCACTTGCACTAGAGTCAATAATCTAGTTCACATCGTCATGTGATTAACACTCACAGGTCACATCGCCATGTGACCAACATCCAAAGAGTTTACTAGTGTCACTAAACTAGTTCACATCATCATGTGATTAAGACTCAATGAGTTCTAGGTTTGATCATGTTTTGCTTGTGAGAGAGGTTTTAGTCAACGGGTCTGCAACATTCAGATCCGTATGTACTTCGCAAATTTCTTATGTCATCTTGTAGATGCAACTACTACGCTACATTTGGAGCTATTCCAAATAACTGTTCTACTGTACGAATCTAGTTTACTACTCAGAATAATCTGGATTAGTGTCAAAGTTTGCATCGGCGTAACCCTTTACGACGAACTCTTTTACCACCTCCATAATCAAGAAAATTCCTTAGTCCACTAGTTACTAAGGATAACTTTGACCGCTGTCCTGTGATCCATTCTTAGATCAGTCTTGTACCCCTTGACTGACTCATGGCAAGGCACATTTCAGTTGCGGTACACAGCATAGCATACTGTAGAGCCTATGTCTTAAGCATAGGGGACGACCTTCGTCCTTCCTCTTTCTTCTGCCGTGGTCGAGCTTTAAGTCTTAACTTCATACCTTACAACTCAGGCAAGAACTCCTTCTTTGACTGATCCATCTTGAACACCTTCAAGATCATGTCAAGGTATGTGCTCATTTGAAAGTACCATTAAGCGTTTTGATCTATCCTTATAGATCTTGATGCTCAATGTTCAAGTAGCTTAATCCAGGCTTTCCATTGAAAAACACTTTCCAAATAACCCTATATGCTTTCCAGAAATTCTACGTCATTTCTGATCAACAATATGTCAACATATATTTATCAGAAATTCTATAGTGCTCCCACTCACTACTTTGGAAATACAAGTTTCTCATAAACTTTGTATACACCCAAAATCTTTGATCATCTCATCAAAGCATACATTCCAACTCCGAGATGCTTACTCCAGTTCTTAGAAGGATTGCTGGAGCTTTGCATACTTATTAGCATCTTTCAGGATTGACAAAACCTTCCGGTTGTATCACATACAACCTTTCCTCAAGAAAATCATCGAGGAAACAATGTTTTGACATCCTATCTGCAAGATTTCATAAATAATGCAGTAATCGCTAATATAATTCCAACAGACTCTTAACATCACTACGAGTGAGAAAGTCTCATCGTAGTCAACTCCTTGAACTTGTCGGAAAACATCTTAACGACAGGTCGAGCTTTCTTAATGGTGACATTTACCATCATTGTTCGTCTTCCCTTTAAAATCCATCTGCACTCAACAGCCTTACGACCATCGAGTTGTTCTTCCAAAGTCTACACTTTGTTTTCATACATGGATGCTTTCTTGGATTTTATGGCCTCGAGCCATTTATCGGAATCCGGGCCCACCATCGCTTCTCCATAGCTCGTAGGTTCATTGTTGTCTAGCAACATGACTTCCAAGACAGAATTACGTACCACTCTGAAGTAGTACGCATCCTTGTCATCCCACGAGGTTTGGTAGTGACTTGATTTGAAGTTTCATGATCACTATCATAAGCTTCCACTTCAATTGTTGTAGGTGCCACAGGAACAACTTCCTGTGCCCTGCCACACACTAGTTGAAGAGACGGTTCAATAACCTCATCAAGTCTCCACCATCCTCCCACTCAATTCTTTCGAGAGAAACTTTTCCTCGAGAAAGGACCCGATTCTAGAAACAATCCCTTATTGCTTTCGGATCTGAGATAGGAGGTATACCCAACTGTTTTGGGTGTCCTTTGAAGATGCATTTATCCGCTTTGGGTTCGAGCTTATCAGCCTGAAACTTTTTCACATAAGCGTCGCAGCCCCAAACTTTTAAGAAATGACAGCTTAGGTTTCCCTAAACCATAGTTCATACGGTGTCATCTCATCGGAATTACGTGGTGCCCCTTTTAAAGTGAATGTGGTTGTCTCTAATGCCTAACCCATAAACTATTGTGGTAATTCGATAAGAGACATCATGGTATGCATCATATCCAATGGGGTGCAGTTATGATGTTCGGACACACCATCACACTAGGTGTTCCAGGCTGTATTAGTTGTGAAACAATTTCCACAATGTCTTAATTCTGTGCCAAACTCGTAATTCAGATATTCATCTCTTTGATCATATCATAGATATTTTATCCTCTTGTCACGACGATCTTTCAACTTCACCCTAAAATTACTTGAACCTTTTAATAATTCAGACTCGTGATTTATCAAGTAAATGTACTCAACATCTACTCAAATCATCTGTGAAGTAAGAACATAACGATATCCACTACACGCCTCAGCACTCATTGGACTGCACACATCAAAATGTATTTCTTCCAACAAGTTGCTTTCTAGTTCCATTTTACTAAAAACGAGGCTTTCAGTCATCTTGCCAATGTGGTATGATTTGCATGTCTCAAGTGATTCAAAATCAAGTGAGTCCAAATGGTCCATTTGCATGGAGTTTCTTCATGCATATACACCAATAGACATGGTTCGCATGTCTCAAACCTTTCAAAAACGAGTGAGCCCAAAGATCCATCAACATGGAGCTTCTTCATGCATTTTATACCGATATGACTTACGTGGCAGTGCCACAAGTAGGTGGTACTATCATTACTATCTTATATCTTTTGGCATGAACATGTGTATCACTACGATCGAGATTCAATGAACCATTCATTTTAGGTGCAAGACCATTGAAGGTATTATTCAAATAAACAGAGTAACCGTTATTCTCCTTAAATGAATAACCGTATTGCGATAGACATAATCCAACCATGTCTATGCTCAACGCAAACACCAATCTCGATGGTAGAGGGAGCGTGCGATGCTTGATCATATCAACATTGGAAACACTTCCAACACATATCGTCAGCTCACCTTTAGCTAGTCTCCGTTTATTCCGTAGCTTTTATTTCGAGTTACTAACACTTAGCAACCGAACCGGTATCTAATACCCTGGTGCTACTAGGAGTACTAGTAAAGTACACATCAACACAATGTATATCCAATATACTTCTATCGACCTTGCCAGCCTTCTCATCTACCAAGTATCTAGGGTAATTCTGCTCCAGTGGCTGTTCCCCTTATTACAGAAGCACTTAGTCTCGGGTTTGGGTTCAACCTTGGGTTTCTTCACTAGAGCAGCAGCTGAATTGCCGTTTCATGAAGTATCCCTTCGTGCCCTTGCCCTTCTTGAAACTAGTGGTTTCACCAACCATCAACAATTGATGCTCCTTGATTTCTACTTTTGTGGTGTCAAACATCGCAAATATCTCAAGGATCATCATATATGTCCCTGATATATTATAGTTCATCACGAAGCTCTAGCAGCTTGGTGGTAATGACTTCGGAGAAACATCACTATCTCATCTGGAAGATCAACTCCCACTCGATTCAAATGATTGTTGTACTCAGACAATCTGAGCACAAGTTCAACAATTGAGCTTTTCTCCCTTAGTTTGCAGGCTAAGAAAATCGTCGGAGGTCTTATACCTCTTGACGTGGGCATGAGCCTGAAATCCCAATTTCAGCCCTCGAAACATCTCATATGTTTCGCGATGTTTCAAAACATCTTCGGTGCCTCAATTCTAAACCATTTAACTGAACTATCACGAAGTTATCAAAATTTGTATGTCAGATGTTCCCAACATCTACAGACGACGTTCGAGGTTCAACACACTGAGCGGTGCATTAAGGACATAAGCCTTCTATGAAGCAATGAGGACAATCCTCAGTTTACGGACCTAGTCCGCATAATTGCTACTATCATCTTTCAACTAAATTTTTCTCTAGGAACATATCCAAACAGTAGAACTGAAGCGCGAGCTACGACATAATTTGCGAAGACCTTTTGACTATGTTCAGGATAATTAAGTTCATCTTATGAACTCCCACTCAGATAGACATCCCTCTAGTCATCTAAGTGATTACATGATCCGAGTCAACTAGGCCGTGTCCGATCATCACGTGAGACAGACTAGTCAACATCGGTGAACATCTTCATGTTGATCGTATCTACCATACGACTCATGCTCGACCTTTCGGTCTCTTGTGTTCCGAGGCCATGTTTGTACATGCTAGGCTCGTCAAGTCAACCTAAGTGTTTTGCATGTGTAAATCTGGCTTACACCCGTTGTATGTGAACGTAAGAATCTATCACACCCGATCATCACGTGGTGCTTTGAAACGACGAACTTTCGCAACGGTGCACAGTTAGGGGGAACACCTTCTTGAAATATTAGTGAGGGATCATCTTATTTACTACCGTCGTTCTAAGCAAATAAGATGTATAAACATGATAAACATCACATGCAATCAAATAGTGACATGATATGGCCATCATCACTTTGCTCCTTTTGATCTCCATCTTCGGGGCGCCATGATCATCATCGTCACCGGCATGACACCATGATCTCCATCATCATGATCTCTATCATCGTGTCTTCATGAAGTTGTCTCATCAACTATTACTTCTACTACTACAGCTAACGGTTAGCAATAAAGTAAAGTAATTACATGACGTTTATGTTGACACGCAGGTCATAAATAAATTAAGACAACTCCTATGGCTCCTGCCGGTTGTCATACTCATCGACATGCAAGTCGTGATTCCTATTACAAGAACATGATCATCTCATACATCACATATATCATTCATCACATCCTCTTGGCCATATCACATCACATAGCATACCCTACAAAAACAAGTTAGACGTCCTCTAATTGTTGTTTGCATGTTTTACGTGGCTGCTATGGGTTTCTAGCAAGAATGTTTCTTACCTATGCAAGAACCACAACGTGATATGCCAATTGCTATTTACCCTTCATAAGGACCCTTTTCATCGAATCCGATCCGACTAAAGTGGGAGAGACAGACACCCGCCAGCCACCTTATGCAACTAGTGCATGTCAGTTGGTGGAACCGGTCTCACGTAAGCGTACGTGTAAGGTTGGTCCGGGCCGCTTCATCCCACAATGCCGCCGAATCAAGATTGGACTAGTAACGGTAAGCATATTGAACAAAATCAACGCCCACAACTACTTTGTGTTCTACTCGTGCATAGTAACTACGCATAGACCTAGCTCATGATGCCACTGTTGGGGAACGTAGCATAAATTCAAAATTTTCCTACGTGTCACCAAGATCTATCTATGGAGTCATCTAGCAACAAGGGAGGAGTGGATCTACATAACCTTGTAGATCGCGCGCAGAAGCGTTCAAGAGAATGGGGTTGATGGAGTCGTACTCGTCATGATCCAAATCACCGATGATCCTAGCGCCGAACGGACGGCACCTCCACGTTCAACACACGTACAGAGCAGCGACGTGTCCTCCTTCTTGATCCAGCAAGGGGGAAGGAGAGGTTGATGGAGATCCAGCAGCACGACGGCGTGGTGGAAGTAGCGGGATTCCAACAGGGCTTCGCCAAGCACTGCGGGAGGAGGGAGATGTGTCATGGGAGGGAGAGGGAGGCGCCAGGGCTTAGGTGTTGCTGCCCTCCCTTTCCCCCACTATGTATAGGGCCAAGGGAGAGGGGGGGGGCGCAGCCTTGGCCCTTCCTCCAAGGAAGGGTGCGGCCAAGGGAGGAGTCCATCCTCCCCAAGGCACCTAGGAGGTGCCTTACCCCTTTAGGACTCTTCCTTTCCCTCATCTCTTGGCGCATGGGCCTCTTGGGGCTGGTGCCCTTGTCCCATATAGGCCAAGGCGCACCCCCTACAGCCCATGTGGCCCCCCGGGGCAGGTGGCCCCACCCGGTGGACCCCCGGGACCCTTCCGGTGGTCCCGGTACAATACCGGTGACCCCGAAACTTGTCGCGATGCCCGAAATAGCACTTCCCATATATAATTCTTTACCTCCGGACCATTCCGGAACTCCTCGTGATGTCCGGGATCACATCCGGGACTCCGAACAACTTTCGGGTTACCGCATACTAATATCTCTATAACCCTAGCGTCATCGAACCTTAAGTGTGTAGACCTTACGGGTTCGGGAGACATGCAGACATGACCGAGATGACTCTCGAGTCAATAACCAACAGCGGGATCTGGATACCCATGTTGGCTCCCACATGTTCCACGATGATCTCATCGGATGAACCACGATGTCAAGGACTTAATCAATCCCCTATACAATTCCCTTTATCTAGCGGTACGATAATTGCCCGAGATTCGATCGTCGGTATCCCGAAACCTTGTTCAATCTCGTTACCGGCAAGTCTCTTTACTCGTTTCGTAACACATCATCCCGCGATCAACTCCTTGATCACATTGTGCACATTATGATGATGTACTACCGAGTGGGCCCAGAGATACCTCTCCGTTTACACGGAGTGACAAATCCCAGCCTCGATTCGTGCCAACCCAACAGACACTTTCGGAGATACCTGTAGTGTACCTTTATAGCCACCCAGTTACGTTGTGACGTTTGGCACACCCAAAGCACTCCTACGGTATCCGGGAGTTGCACAATCTCATGGTCTAAGGAAATGATACTTGACATTAGAAAAGCTTTAGCATACGAACTAAACGATCTTGTGCTAGGCTTAGGATTGGGTCTTTGTCCATCACATCATTCTCCTAATGATGTGATCCCGTTATCAATGACATCCAATGTCCATGGTCAGGAAACCATAACCATCTATTGATCAACGAGCTAGTCAACTAGAGGCTTACTAGGGACATGGTGTTGTCTATGTATCCACACATGTATCCGAGTTTCCTATCAATACAATTCTAGCATGGATAATAAACGATTATCATGAACAAGGAAATATAATAATAACTAATTTATTATTGCCTCTAGGGCATATTTCCAACAGTGTGGGCATCTTTTTACAAAATTGCCATAGTTTCCTTCCTATCCGTCAGATATAAATCGGACGACCTATATTGTAGGATGTCAGGCACACCATCATCACCAAATCTGTTTTTTATAAGAGTATAGGTATAGATATAGATATAGATATAGATATAGAGAGTAGAGATTTGGTTACCAAATATCATGCGTGCAATGCATGTGTAGCTTACTAGTTGGTTACCAAATCTCATCCGGGTTTGGCACGAGCTCATACTGCAGGAGCACCACAAGGCCTGCCGCAGGAGTTACCATTTCCCTCTCAGGGCCCACGGGACTGAGCTTCAGTGGCTTAGTGCACCGCCCTATGGGTCAATGACATGCGGACCTTAAATGCGGCTAGCCCACATGTCATTCTCATGGTGATGGCATGGTTCACGACTCACACGTTCGAGATGAACCGGCCGGTGGTGGCGTGGCCATGGCGAGGGTGCCACAGCTAGGCGTCGAGGTGTTACGAGGCGTAGATGGCCACACCGGTGGGTACTACCTATAGTATAGAAGTACTCCAGCAGAGGATTGATGCACGGGATGAAATGTGTCACAGCCGCTGGATGAAAATTCAATGGTGCGGGAGTACGGATCGGAGCAGGCAAACCGCGTCCAATCGGGTGTGGCTGTGGTAGAAAGTTGATGGTTGTCGCAGTTCAGCTGGCCCTCCTGTCATGCACACAAAGGCAGAGGAGCGGTGGGGCCGAGAGGGATCAGGCGCACGTCGGGGGACGTCGTGCCGTGGGTTGGAGCGGCGTCGTGGGAATCGTGTGTGGGTGTGGCAGTGGTAGAAACAAGAAACGTGATGGTCATCGTGGTTCAACTTCCATGGACAAGCTGTTATGTCTGCTGACACATGCATTGCATACCGCTCACTGCAAGGAGCAGTAGTAGAGAAAACTTGTTCCAAAGATACCATTTTTCCGATAAAATTGTCAAGATGTCATTAGTTTTTACACATGGTATTACTCCTCCAGGGGTCAATCACAACAGGTGTTTTGTAAAAAAATGCATCTTGATGTTCCCTGCGATGCACGGGCATCTTTCCACAGGGTGTGCCACCGACCCAAACTCAATTTTCTTTTCAGACGGTTAGGTGCACCGGATGCAGTGCCACGCTGCAAAATGTAAAAAAACAGCTCCAATTTTTTTAAAACCTGATATCTTCAAACCATAAAAACAGCCCGAGGAATATATTTTGAGTGAAGCATGATTTACTTTTACTGATATATTGCAACGCATGGACCAGCACATTGGTAGTAGTAGTTTCTATCTCTATCTCTACTCTACTCTTATAAAAAGAGAGTTGTTGATGATGGTGTGCCTGCCATCCTACAGTATAGGCCGTCCGATTTATATCTGACGGATAGGAAGGGAACTATGGCAATTTTGCAAAAAATACCCACACCCCTCTTATACTAGCAAGATGCCCGTGCGTTGCATGGAACAACAAGATCTTGTGGGAGAAAGGGATGGACGAAGGAAGTCCTTATCTACGAATGTGGAGAGGAGTGCGGGTAAATTGTCATAGTTTCCTTCCTATCAATTATATATAGATCGGACGACCCATATTGTAGGATGGCAGGCACACCATCATCACCAACTCTGCTTTTTTTATAGGCCGTCCAATTTATATCTGATGGATAGGAAGAAAACCGTGGCAATTTTGCAAAAAGAAACATACACCCCTCTCCACATTTGCAAATAAGGCCTTCCCTCGTTCATCCTTTTCTCTCACAAGATAAACTACTCATACAAATGCATCTTGATGTTTTGTGCAACGCACAAGGATGTTTCCTTGGGGGTCTCTCCAGCGCGGCATGGCCATAGTTGCAAGTTGACGCCCCTTGAGATGTCGATGTTGAGGGGCACTCGGATTTTGTCCGATGAGCAGGTAAGATGAGTTTGATCACATAGTAAATGCATTCTAAAGACTACTTCCGTGTCCATTTCCTAATTCTCCCACTACCCACTGTTTCACAGGTTAGGCTCGGTAAGAGTGGAGATCGGCTTGCATATGTATGGGAGGGTACCAACAACAATTTGCACAACATTTACAATGGTGAGACTGTTCTCGTAGAACCTTTGTCCAACATTGGGATCAGCCATGCAACGGGCCACCGCCTGAATTGGTATGATGGAACTACGGTGAGATTGAAGAAGATAGCACGAACCTTGCACATGGCGGTCAAAGGTGGACGATGCTGTCTGCGGCCGATTTGTTGCCGTATGAGTACGAAAACGTTGTGATCCTTCCTAACCGCATCTTGGCGGTGACAAACCAGGGGATTTGTTTTGTATGGTGAAAGTGCAACTATCCCCGGGTGGTTTTGGTAATTCCTAACAGCATATAGCTCATTGAGCTAACGCTATTTCAAAATAAATATTTCAGGAAAAGCTCAATGATTGGCATGGAATGGATTAGAAAGTGGACCCCTCAAAATGCTAAGGTAAAAAAGGACTGGCTCAAGCTCAAAGCACAAGACTCTACATTTCATTTTTAGTGATCCATGATCACATTGAGTCCATAGGAAAGCCAATACTATTAAGAGGGGTTGAGGTGTTGCTTAATGAGTTAGTTGCTCAAAATGCTTAGTAATATGCCCCAAAAACCCTCAACTACTTTCTCATATGCAAATATGTCCCAAACCAAAAGTCAAACTCGGCCCCACCGATTTGATCTATCCGGCGCCACCGAGTTCACTTGACATAGCCACTGCCACAAACCCTAGTCTTTTCGGTCTCATTGATAAGGATCTCGGTCTCATCGAGATGGGTTTGTAATCTCTATGTTTACCTACATAACATTTCGGTCCAACCGAGATGAGCGATGGTCCTAACGAGATTGCAATGCAAACTCTCTGTTTCCCTTTCATAACGTTTCAGTCCTACCGAGATGAGCAAATCGGTCCCACCGAGTTTGCCTGGCCAACTCTATGGTTAGTCTATTACCAAAATCGGTCTCACCGAATTTGTGCGATCAGTCTCACCGAGATTACGTTATGCCCTAAACCTAATGACTTCGGTCCCACCGAGTTGACATGTCGATCCCACCGAAAATCCTAACGTTCACATTTTGAACTAAATCGGTTTGACCGAGTTCTCTGAATCGGTCCCACCGAGTTTGGTAAATTGTGTGTAATGGTTAGATTTTGTGTGGAGGCTATATATACCCCTTCACCCACTCTTCATTTGTGGAAAGAGCCATCAGAACATGCCTACACTTCCAACATATATTTTCTGAGAGAGAACCACCTACACTTGTGTTGAGGTTAAGATATTCCATTCCAAGCACATAAATCTTGATCTCTAGCCTTCCCCAAGTTGCTTTCCACTCAAATCATCTTTCTACCAAATTCAATCCTATGCGAGAGACTTGAGTGTTGGGGACACTATCATTTGAAGCACAAGACCAAGGAGTTCATCATCAACACACCATTTGTTACCTCTTGGAGAGTGGTGTCTCCTAGATTGGTTAGGTGTCACTTGGGAGCCTCCGTCAAGATTGTGGAGTTGAACCAAGGAGTTTCTAAGGGAAAGGAGATCGCCTACTTCATGAAGATCTAACCTAGTGAGGCAAGTCCTTCGTGGACGACGGCCATGCTGGGATAGACAAGGTTGCTTCTTCGTGGAATCTTCATGGGTGGAGCCCTCCATGGACTCGCGCCACCGTTACCCTTTGTGGGTTGAAGTCTCCATCAACGTGGATGTACGATAGCACCACCTATCGGAAACACGCCAAAAATCTCCGTGTCTACATTGCATTTTCTCCGTCCAAACTCCTCCCTTTACCTTCATATGCAATTGTTTTACATTCCGTTGCTATACTCTTAGAATTGCACGTGTAGGTTGATTGCTTGACTTGTG
Source organism: Triticum urartu (assembly GCF_003073215.2). Lineage (NCBI taxonomy): Eukaryota > Viridiplantae > Streptophyta > Magnoliopsida > Poales > Poaceae > Triticum > Triticum urartu. The sequence continues at coordinate 41,620,166 of NC_053023.1, read as the reverse complement.
CGAAGTTGCTAAAATCTGCCAAGAATTAAAATTGGGAAAAGGCTAGATTTTTATTTGGTCAAGTACTCTAATCACCCCCCTATAGTCATACTTTTGATCCTACAAGTGGTATCAGAGCTTTGGTCCCCATTTGCTTTGATCCATAGCTTTTGGTGGTCATAGCCTTGGTTTCTCAACCTAGGAGAGTATGGCGTCTAGCGAGGGAAATTACCATCATAGAGGTCCTTACTTTGATGGTACTAATTTTGCTAGTTGGAAGCATAAGATGAAAATGCATATTCTTGGACGTAACCCCGTAGTTTAGGCTAATGTGTGTATTGGCTTGCAAGGTGAATTCTTTGATGGGAGAGAACCGAATTGTGAAGCTACCACGGAAGAGTTGAAGATGCTGCAATACAATACTCAAGCTTGTGATATTCTCTTCAACGGATTGTGCCCCGAAGAATTCAACAAAATTAGCCATCTTGAGAATGCAAAGGAAATTTGGGATACTTTGATTGATATGCACGAAGGTACCGACTCCGTCAACGAATCCAAATTGAATGTGCTTCAAAGTCAACTTGATAAGTTCAAAATGAAGAATGGTGAAGGTGTCGCTGAAATGTACTCTAGGCTTACTCTCATTACAAATGAGATTGCCAGCTTAGGAAGTGAAGAGATGACCGATAGATTCATCATCAAGAAGATCCTAAGAGCCTTGGATGGAAAATATTATACCGTGTGCACATTGATCCAAATGATGCCCAACTACAAAGATCTCAAGCCAACGGAAGTCATTGGAAGAATTGTTGCTCATGATATGTCACTCAGGGATAAGGAAGAACTCCACAACAAGTCAAGTGGTGCTTACAAAGCCTCATGTGATGCTCCCACATCATCAAGTGAGAAAAAAACCTTCAATGAAGAATTGAGCCTAATGGTGAAGAACTTCAACAAGTCCTACCTGAGTAGAAGCAAGGAAAGAAGTTCCAAGTCAAGGTCCTACAATGACAAAAGATCTTCTAGTCGTGAGCGTAATTGCTACAATGGTGGAAGACCCGGATACTATTACAATGAGTGTATGGCTCCCTACAAAAGAAGAGAAGATTCTCCCAAAATAAGAAGTAGGAGAGAAGAATCACCGCCAAGATAGAGAAGATGTAGAGATGATCGTTATGAACGAAGACCCTCTCGGATAAGCAAGGATTCAGAGAGGAAGGACAATTCATCTAGGAGCTACACAAAAAGAAGACATCAAGCTCATGTTGGTGAATGGGTATCCGGCTCCGACTCCGACCAACACTCCGAAAGAAGTTATCACTCCGACTCCGAATATACTCAAGATGAAGGTGTTGCCGATCTAGCACTTGTGTCAACCGACTCCTGCGACATATTTGACTCACCAAATGAAGGAATTGGAAGATGCTTCATGGCTAAAGGTCCAAAGGTAACACACCCCGAGTAAGTTGATTCTAATAGTGATGAAGATGATTTGCTAGGAGATGATGATTTACTTGTTGACAACTCTAGTTATGAAAACGATGATGAACTTGCTATTAATCATGATAATCAAGATAAAATGATTGATGATGATAAGAAGGAGATTGAGCGTCTAACTAAAGAACTAAACACTCTTAAGTTAGCTCATGAAACTACCTTGGAAGATCATCGAGAACTTTTAAAGACTCATGAGAAGCTACGCTTTGAAAAGCCCAACCTTGATCAAGAGCATGAGTTCTTAAAAGCAATCAATGATGATCTTCGCAAGAAAAGTTCTTCTTACATTTCCAAGCATTTACTTTTGTCTACTTACGTGCCCCAAGCTAAATCTAGCAACAAGAGTAAGAAAGATTCTTCTTCTAGTAGTAACAGCAATCATGCTAAATCCAATATTTTTGCTTCTAGTAGTTCTGTTGATTCCACTAATGATTCTCTTAGCCAAGATACACTTGAGCAAGAAAATAGCTTTTTCAAGGGAATTATAGAGAAAGGTGTTTACAAGAGCCTTTCCGGGAGTAAGCAATTTGAGGAAATTGTACGCAAGCAAGGAAGACACCGGAAGAATCAAGGTGTTGGTTTTGAACGAAAGTTAAATGCCAATGGATTTGAATGGGAAGAAGATCAATACCCCAAGACGAAGTTTGTTCCTCAACAAGAGAAGTATGATCCTACTTCTTTCCAAGGAACACAAGCTCAAGATGATCTTCCAACATAAGACCACAAGCTAAAAGGCAAGGACAAGCTTCAAGAGGAGATTGATGCATTTGAAGAAGCTCCTAAGGCCTTGGTCAAGTGGGTTCCCAAGACTACATCAAGTTCCACTTCATCAAGTACGACTACAACTCCAAGGATTCCTGTCAAGATGGTGTGGATCCCGAAGAAGAAGAACTAGAGAGTTCTTGAGGGTGACTCCGCCAACATACCTCACTCATATCATTTTGGCAAGGACAAGTGCAAACAACTTCCACATCTTGCACTAAGTTCAAGGAGTCACAAACCCTCTTGTTGGTAAGACAAGGGATAATGTAACCCAATGCTTTCATGGACATCATCTTGTGTGAACATCACTCTATGTCTGTGGATATCCTTGTTTGTTCCTTGTGGGACTAACCCGTGTAGGTATTGAAAGTGCAACTCACTCCAATGGATTACTCCGAATGATCTACATCAACATTGAGTGTCCACATCTTCAACACCTACATGAAGTGATCGTCGACAAAACCCAAGGTTAGTTCATCCCTCTTAGGGGGGATATCACATTTAGGGGGAGCTTTACTCTAATCAATTGAGCTAAAGCAACTCTAATGGTGTGAACACAACAGTGCTTTATGTAAAAGTGGTAACCCCACTTGTGCTTAAATGATGAGTAGGACCTACGATCAAATGTTCTCATTTGACTCCTAAGTCAATATACTCATATATAGATGACCTAGTCATCGCCAAATTTCTTGATAGATGCTAGAGTGATTGTGCATGCTTTGTCACATATTTCATTTGTTATTTTATTGTGTGAGCATGTTGGATGCATATTTTAATCATTCAATGACCTCCATTTGTTGCTTTGATTGTTTGGCCTTTTCTATTTTGCCAAATGGATGGATAAGAATGCGTAAGAACTCCCTCTAGATATCTATGTCTTTCTCGTCTCAAACTCTATTCATGATGCATCACAAAGCTTGATCAAGTCAGATTCAAACCACTCTGTGTGAGGAGCACTCGGAGTCCCCGATTTGTCATAGACTTCAACTTCCAAAACCTCTTTGTGCATTTCGGTATGACCGAGTGTCACAGCCCTAGAATTTGGTTGTAGATAGTTGCATAAGCATTCATGTCATCATGTTAATTTCAAATGAATTTGAAACGGGGGATGCTCAAACCCTAGCATCAAATGGAATTCAAATAGGTTCAACCTAAAAATATTTTCATTGATCCCAAAATGCCCTTACAAATGTTCATGATTTAGGGAAAAAGGTGTAAACCTTATCCCGTGATGATGCATATTTTTCATTGGCATTTTAGGTCTTTGAATTAACTGACTACTTATTTGAATTGGAGTTGTAAAATTCTATAAGTAATATTATAGCTCCAATAATTCTAGAAAATATGGTGGGTCCCAGTAATAATCCATTTTGCATACTCAAAGTTTTTCCAGAATTTATAAGAAATGATTTGATGTTAAACTAAATCAAAACAGAGGCAAACAATTAGAAAACAAAAGCAAATTAGAAAAAGAAGAGAGGGAGAGCCTACCTGGGCCTTACCTATTGCAACAGCTGGCCCAGTCCTCCATAGCCCAGGCGCCAGTCATCTCCTTCCTTTGCCAGGAGGACGACGGCGTGTCACATGCAAAGGAGGCGAAGCCACCTCCTGCTTGCCACCTCCTGAGCCTATCTCCTCTCTACAAGACGTGCACGGGAACCCTCTCTCTCCCCTGTCTCCCTAGACCTGCTCCTCTCCTTTGTCCCTCTCTCCCGAGTGAGACCGAGAGGTCGTCGTTGCCGCCGTACTCCATTAACGCAGCCCTCGACCACCGAGAACCGAACCACCATGTGTGGGAGCCTCACCTTCGACCAGAAAGTTACAAAGCCGCGGATCGTGACCCTGGATGCCCTGAAGACTCGCCATCGAGCTTATCTTCTCCGCACGGCTGCCAGACGTCATCGACAAATTCGTCGCTTCCAGGTCGACCCTGAGCCCACTGAGATGCGCTTCAAACTCCTAGTGAGCTCCTTCGCTGTTTCCCCTGTCCCCATGGTCTGTCGCTTGCCGTAGTGTCATTCCCGCCGTGACCGAAGCTCGACGTCCACCATTGACAATGCTCTACTTACTGACGAGCTCCTCTCGCCTTACAATGCTTCCCGTCGTGCTACGGGTAGCTCAGTGACGCTGCCCAGACTCTCATTTGGATCGCTAGTGCACCGCAGCACCCTGCCCGTACACAGCCAAACTCCGGCCGCCGCTCCGCCCGTCGCCGCCGCCGCTACACTGCACACCAACGCCTGCCGCTGCCTCCTTTAGATGTGCCGCACCGCCAGCTCGCCGTAGCTGCAAACCACGCGTGAAGCGGTGCTCAGTACCGCCGTCTCGAGCAACTCCGGTGAGTCCCTGCCGTTGCTGTGGCTGCCGGCGTCAACTACTGACGTGGCGCCGGTTTAGGTAGCACTAATGACCCCGCTAAACACCCCTAGTGCCACTGCCATGTGGGCCCTGTGCCTGTTTAGATTAACATAATCTTCTGTTTAGATTAGTTCATAATCCAGTGGGACCCACACATCAGCATTGACTTGCTGACGTGGTCGTTGACCTGTCCCACCTGTCTGTGACTGGAGGCAGCACCATGAGACTGACCGGTGGGACTCACTGGTCAGGTTTGACCCGGACTGCGCTTGTTGACTTGCTGACGTCATAGTGACGTTATGCTGATGCAATAAAGCATTTTCTGGATTTAGCTTATTTTAAATAACCAGGAAATTCCAGAAAATGTTATAAACTTCAGAAAATCATAGAAAATAATCAATAACCAGAATGAAATAATTTATATATGAAAAATGATCAGAAAAATCCAATCTATCCATCTATACTAGTTTCATGCATGATAAATAAACTTAACCCTATTATTTAGATCAGAACATGATTATGCATTATATGAGTTCATAACTTGAGTTTGAATTTCAACCCTTTGTTCAAATAAGCTCAAACCCTTCTGTTCTAGTTGCATTAGCTCAAATAACAGCATATTGCCATGTCACATTCATGCATCATATTGTTGCATTGCATTGATTGTGTTCCTTCTCTGTTGCCGGTATTTGTCCCCTCTCAGTAGACGAGGTTCCGACGATGAGTTCCATGACACCCATGAAGAGCTATATTATCTTCAGAAGTGCCAGGCAAGCAGAACCACCTTGTTCATTCCAATACAACCCCACTCTCTCGCACCTGCTCTCTTTTACTACATTAGGACAACAATGATTCAACTCTTACATGTTTCGGTAGTTGAACCACTTTTCCTCTGCATGACCTGTCATTGCCATAGTAAATAGATGAAACCCACTAGCATGAGTGAGAGTTGTTTGAGCCCTGATGTGCCTACTCATTCATGCTTGTTTATCATTCCTGCTACTGCTTAGAGTTGAGTCAGGTCTGATTCATCGGGGATGAATTGGAATGGTGATGAACATGCCCTACCGTGTGTGAGCTAAGTATGTGAATACGATTTGGTAAAGGTAGCGGTGAGAGGCCATGTAGACATGGTGGGTTGTCTCATTGAAACCATCCTTAGGAACTAAGTTCTGTGTTTGTGATCCATGAACAGCTACTACTACACATTGGGCTCCTGGCACTCCAAGCTCTCTCTCGACTTATTAATCAACCTGATCTCTGTCCAGGAGTTGCAACTTGTTTTTGGTGTTTGTAGGATATGTGTTGGGGGCCGTGCGTAGCTCTGACCCTAGGGGTGGGCTATGATGCGGTAGATACACAAGGCATGGTGTACCGGGACGCCCGTTCGGTGCCTCGGGAACCCTGCTCTCATCGTTTGGGGCCGTGAGCGAAACCCGGCCAGATCTCCTTGCGGATGGAACCCGAATAGGCGATAAACCTATACTAGAGACTTGTGTGGTTAGTCAGCTCATGGCCAACACCCTCACCAGGCTTCCCTTGAAGTTTGTCGAGATACATGACGTGTACATGGCGGTAAGTGGAGAGAGCGTGTGTGAAGAAGTACACCCCTGCAGGGTTAACATCATCTATTCGAATAGCCGTGTCTGCGGTAAAGGACTTCTAGGTTGCCTATACAGTTCATAGACAAGTGAAACTGGATACTCTATCATGCGCAAGATAAGCGTGAGTGCTATGGATGGCGTTCTCGTGGGAAGACGGGAGCGGATCCATAGTGGTGTATTGATATGGTGAATATGTGGACTCGTGTGTGCCACCTCAAAGAGTTACTTGCAGTCGTAGTTCAGGATAGCCACTGAGTCAAAGCTGGCTTGCTGCAGTTAAACTCAACCACCCCCCTTAATTGATACCGATGCATATGTAGATAGTTCTGATGTAAGTCTTGCTGGGTACATTTGTACTCACGTTTGCCTATTTTTATGTTTTTGCAGAGAGACTTCAGTCTCGCTAGTAGTTCCGCGTGGACTTCGACGTTTAGCTTGTTACCTCAGCTATGATCTTGTGCCCTCGGCAGTGTCTTGTAGATAGTCAGGCTTCTCAGCCTTTTTCATTTGTAGTTGTCTGTACTCAGACAAGTTAAGCTTTCGCATGTGCTTGTTGCTTGTATGCTCTATATGTTGGGTCATGAGACCCATGATTGTAATACTTGGCTTGTCAGCACCCCGATTCCAAGTCACATCGATCTAGCCGGTAACACCTCATATCACTTTGCGGCCTCACGCACGGTATTCCCACGGGTGTCGCCTTACCATGGCCCAGTACCGTTTGTGCCTTTTGGCTCACGTATATGATAATGTCGCTAGCATCCATATGTCAGAGAACCCGGGCCGACATGGCTAGTCGTGAACCCAAAGCGGCACTAACCTATGGGGATAGGCATACATGAATCACATCGAGCATGTCGGTCAGCAGCGTGTGAATCCGGGCTGTAGCACTAGGCAAACAGAACTCCGGGAACCCGGGCTGTAGTAGGTTAGGCAGGACTGCAGATGTCACCGCGTGACATTTCCCCGAAGGGACAGACATAGGAACAAAGTGAAACACATGCCGGCCAGTCAAGTGTCCTGAGCAGTAGTGCTGGGCTAACAGGACTCCGGTGAACTGGGCTGTAGCGGACTACTATGGCTCATGGAAGCACTAGACTACATTTCCCCATAAGAGAGGCTGCCAAGGATAAACAACTAGATTGTGGGATCCTACACATACCAAGCATTTCAATCATACACACAATATGCTCGATATGTGTAAATACAACATGGCATCACAACATAACTCTACAACTCAAGTATTTATTCATTAGGCTCCGAGGAGCGAGATATTACAAACATGGGTCTCATGACCCAACAATCATAGCATACAATTCAAGCACATGCGGAAACTTAACATGTCTGAGCACAGACATCTACAAATGGAAAAGGCTAAGAAGCCTGACTATCTACTAGATCCCGTCGAGGGCACAAGATCGTAGCTGAGGTATCAGGCTAAAGTTCGAAGTCCTTGCAGAACTACTAGCGAGACTAAAATCTCTCTGCAAAACATAAATTAAGCAAACGTGAGTACAAAGGTACTCAGCAAGACTCACATCAGAACTAGCTACATATGCATCAGTATCAACAAGGGGGGGGTGGTGGAGTTTAACTGCAGCAAGCCAGCTTTGACTTAGTGGCTAACCTGAATTACGACTGCAAGCAACTCTTTTGAGGTGGTGCACACAAGTCCACATATTCACCATTCAATACACCACTATGGATCCGCTCCCGTCTCCCTACGAGAAGGCCATCCATAGCACTCACACTTATCTTGCGAGTTTTAGAGTATCCACTTTCACTTGTCTATGAACCGTTATAGGCAACCCAGAAGTCCTTTACCATGGACACGGCTATTCGAATAGATCATTTATAACCCTGCAGGGGTGTACTTCTTCACACACGCTCTCGCCACTTACGACCATGTACACGTCATGTATCTTGGCAACCTTCAAGCGGAAGCCTGGTGAGGGAGTCGGCCACGACCTAACTAACCACACGAGTCTCTAGTCCAGGTTTATCGCCTATTCGGGTTCCATCCGCGAGGAGATCCGGCCGGAGTTTCGCTCACATCCCCAAACGATGTGTGCAGGGTTCCCGAGACACCAAACAGGCGCCCGGTACACCGTGCCACGGTGTATCTACCGCATCATAGCCCAGCCCTTGGATCAGCGCTATGCACGGCCGCCAACACATAACCTACAAACACCAGAAACTAGTTGCAACTCCTGGACAGAGGACAAGGGCAGTTAATAAGTCGAGAGGGTCCATTGGTTTCGGGCCCAATGCGTGGTAGTAGCTGGTCATGGATCACAAACACAGAACTCAGTTCCTAAGAACGATTTCAATGAGACAACCCACCATGTACTCCTACATGGCCTCTCACCGCTACCTTTACCAAATCATGTTCACACACTAAGCTCACACACAGTAGGACATGTTCATCACTGTTCCAATTCATCCCCGATGAATCAGACCTGACACAACTCTAAGCAATAGCAGGCATGACAAACAAGCATGAATAAGTAGGCACATCAGGGCTCAAACAACTCCTACTCATGCTAGTGGGTTTCATCTATTTACTGTGGCAATGACAGGTCACGCAGAGGATAAGGGTTCAACTACCGCAACAAGTAACAGTTGAATCGTTGTTGTACTAATGCAGTAAAAGAGACCAGGAGCGAGAGAGTGGGATTGTATAGGAATGAACAAGGGGGTTTTGCTTGCCTGGCACTTCTGAAGATAGTAATAGCTCTTTATCGGTGTCATCAAACTCATCGTCGGAACCACATTTACTAAGAGGGGACAATACCGGCAAACAAGGACGAAACACAATCAATGCAATGCAACAATATGGTGCATGCTCATGACATGGAAAAATGAGTGTGTTTTGGCAAATGCAACTTAGAACAGATTGGTTTGAGTTCATTTGAATCAAGGATTCAAATGCAAACCCAAAATAAGAGGTCATATTAGTGCATTAACTTGTTTCACCTAAACAGCAAGGTTGAAGTGTTCTAACATGCATGAAAATAGCATAAATGGATAGATTGGATTTTTCAGATAATTTTTCATATATAAATTATTTCATTTGGAGTTATAAATTAATTTATATGGTTTTTTGAAGTTTTAACTATTTTCTAGAATTTTCTGAATTATTTAAAATTCAGAAAATCATTTACTGCATTAGCATTGCGTCATGCTGACCTCAGCAGGCCAACAGACACCCTCCAGGTCAAATCTGACGTGTGGGGTCCACACCATAGTGACACAGTGTCATTTGTGTCGCTGACAGGTGGGCCCAATCAACGGCGACATCAGCATGGTCAAAACTGACGCGTGGGGCCACTTCGGTTAGTTAATCCTAAGACGTAACTAAACCAAGTTTAATTAGGCCGTGGGGCCCGGTTGTCAGTGTCACTAAGTACTAACTAACTGCGTCATTAACCCTAACTAATCTACCACGTCACCATATTAACTCCTGCGATAACCAGAGCGCAGAGGCGTCGTTTGTCCTGGCGATTCCGGCGATGGGAGGAGGCGGGGTTGGGCTCGTTGGAACGCCCGCAAAGCAGCGCATCCAATGGTGGTTGTGGCAGGTGCTGGGGCGGCCAGAGACGACCGCGGCGAGCTCAATGGCGGCGGTCGGAGATCGGGTGACGACTGATTCGTCGATGCGGTGTGCAAACCGACAGGTTCTTGATGCCTACGGTACATACGTGTGCACACAAACCCTTTGGACACGCTGGCACGACCAAAAAGTCGCCGGAGCAACTCCGGTAATGAGCCCGGGCGGCGGCGGGATTTGGCCACGGTGGGAGTCGCAGCTAGATGGCGAGAGGAGCAGCGGGGTTAGGGAGGAAGAGAGAGGAGCTCACGGCGGTTGCTACGGTGGCCTCGGCGAGCTCGGGGAGGGGATGATGAGGTCGTGAGGCCGCCGGTGATCTCGGGGTAGAGACGACGAAGATGGCGGGGTAGAGGGCGAGGCAGGGCGTCCGGTGTCATGCGAGCTGACGGAGAGACGCGGGAGATGGAGGCGCAGCCCGTGGATTGCTCGGAGAGGCGAGGGGAGCTCGGTGGCCACGGGGACAGCGGGCGGCAGTGACGGTGGTGCTCGGGCACGAGAGGGAGAGAGGACCAGAGGAGGGGAGAGGCACAGGAGAGACCTCGAGGGTGTCGAGGAGGTTGCGTGGCGTCGCAGGGAGGGTCCAGAGCGATGAGGGGGGAGCCAGGAAGGGTGGAGGCGGCCGCACTGCGGTGCGCGCGCATCGGGCACGCGCCCGTCCTTCTGGCATAGGTGGAAGACGACACGGAAGGAGGCGATGGTGGGCTGGGCCGGCCACTTGGGCCGCCAGGTGGGCTGCAGAGGTAAGTCGAGGTAACTCTCTCTCTCTCTGTTTCTGTTTTTAATTTTGTTTTCTATTATTCTGTAGTCTTTAGGGCTTTATTAAAAATACTTGGACACTTCCAAAAATCATGAAACTACTCATGATCACTGTTGGGAATATATCCTACAGGAAAAAATTTAGTTTATGATTGTTTGAGCATTTAAAATTTTTAATAGCATTTTAATTCCCAAATGCAAATAGAGTATGATTTAATCCAGAGCCCAAATATGTCATGCAAAAATGTGCATCACCTCTGGTTACTGTTTCCAGCTTTTTCCAAGAATGATGAACATTTTTTAAAGCCATTTGGATTTACTGGAAATATTTTGGTTGAACCTAGTGAATTACTTTAATGCTAGGGTTTAGGCAATCCCCATTTCAAGTTTCTTTCAAAGTTTAAACATGATGCACACATGAAGTTATCCTAGTGCAACGCCAGAAGCTAGGGATGTGACAACTCACCCCCACTAAACAAGAATCTCGTCCCGAGATTCAAGCGTAGGGTAAGATAAAGGGGAACGCAACTAACACAACCTTCTCGATCCAAGTTGCACTTGATAAGAATGTTGATTTGATCACCATCATTGTCTCGATGTCCTGCTCTGAGAACCCCAACTAACATAACAAATGAGAGGAAAGGGAAATCTCTAGAAGGATCGATCTTATCGACGATCAAACAACTTAGGATCAACTCATGGAGCGAGACCTGAAACATCTCTCGAGCTGAGACACGGAGCATACGTCCAGAGGGATGGAGTGAAATGCATGACAAAGGATCACTAGGTGGGTAACAATTCCACATGTAAAAGGGTGGTGAACGGTTGCCAACATAGTGAGGAGTTGAGTTTCCAAGACACCGAAACGAGACATCTTGGAGGAGGGTGACCTGTAGAATCATCCCTTAAGTGGCAAAAAGAATTACTTTTGATCCAGAGATCAATAAAATTCTCTATACCAGCCTAGGGAAAATCTCGAGCAATCGTTTGAAGAAGTTTGAAAGAATGACATACCCTGACTAGAATGGATGATGTGGACTACCTTGTCGAAGACAAAGCAATGGATGATTTTTGCTTATCACCGGAAATGGATGGTACCCATGGTAAGTCCACTTCTGAAGATGATCCTTCTTCAGCAATTGAGAATGGCAGCCCATGGGAAACTGGCACAATGGCCATGCAAGCTGGAAACAAAATGCTAATGTTGGAAATGTTCCAACCATCATATCTGCCTGAGATTCAGATCTGGTTGATAACATGATATTTCAGACAACATGCCTGGAAAGAAGGGTCGCAACACAAATCGACGAGATGACGTTGCAAGATTCTCAGGGAATGAACTACGATAGCAAGCTCCAAAACATGAGCAGGTTTTGCTACAACATGTGAACACGCTGTCCTAGGCAAGCATGACCACACAGTAGTCTTATAATAAAACACTACCGAGTTCAGGTTGGGAACCATCATCGAGGATATCGAAGTCCTTGTGCACTTATCGATGAACTTCTTATCCTTGAGCAAGTGAATCAGTGGCTTGGTGTGCTAGGAACACATATAGAATGGAGGCGACCAACCTATCAAACCATACGGCACTTCGCACATGCATGACTAACTTGGGATGATTCTTAGAGGAGGCAAAATAAACTTTCTCGAATTCACAGCGGCAACTTGCATCGATTGCACGTGAACCAGAGGAAGTCACTTCTTTCATCCAGACAGATACTTCATGAACGGGGCATGAAGAAAAATGCTTACACAAGTTTCCAATGCTAGCTGGATATTCAACACGAATCATGGAGGAGACAAAACGCTGCTGATGGACTCAACAACAACTCATCAGAATTTCCATATCACTGGGCATTCCACCATCATGTGAACACGGTGATAGCATTGGTCAGACCAAAAGATGTAATGGTGTATGCTCGAGGGATCAACCACGATTAAGACAACATTACGAACATCATTAGTTCTGATTTGACTTGACGATGGCCCATACTCAAGTCAAGGTTTTGACAAGGCAATAGATCCAACAACTAATCACAAGGACCAATCGATGGAGATATCATCTTTCTTCAACACACACACACACACACAAAGGTATCCATTAACATGAACTAAGTCAGACAATCTTTATCTTCCAACTCTCCAAGTTGTTGTTTAGCTCAACCAACTAGCTCAGGGATATCCCACACAGATTCTTGGAAAGGGGTGATTTATAAGAAAAACCATTTAATCACGAACTCAACATACCGGTCAGGTGACAACCAGGTAATATTTCTGAGAAGATCTTCGGACAATCACGAACCACCGATATGTTACTAAGCACGAGAACAATCTTGCTTTTCAGGGCAAGACGATATGATCAACTAAGCAAGGATAGACACAGTCCCAATTCTTGATCGAAGAGTGCACCAGGAAAATGGACTAGGTAGCACGATCAATCTTAGAATGATGATTCAATAACCAACACCCTAAGAATGAGAATATTGTCCATTAACTACCAAGCAACGAGGTTGCTAGGAGTACCGATTTCACACATCACAGTTCACTTGTCGGCATTCCAGTTATGGAAACACGGGACCGAGGAATGAACGATGATGGTGAGAGTATCGCTGCATCAAAAATTCATAAAAGAAGGTGCAATTCTCATGATGTTCCTGACATAAAACTGCTAATACTTCGGGGTAGAACAGAATCAAAGCTTGATTGCATTTGATCTGCGGAATACAACTGCTTTGACCCAATCCTAGAAATGGATGAGGTACTGGAATTTGTTTCTCCTAGTCATTCAGAACTAGAATGGCTTGACGGACCACATGAATAATAAGCATCGATAACACGGATGCATAATTACTCCTGACTATCAATTGATAGATGATGGTTGGAATACAAATGAAGAGGGACAACTCAAGGGAACATATATCTTTTTGAGTTGTGGATACATAGGTTAGTATGTTGAGCAAAGCTCAACATTTCTCCCGGATAACCCATGCAGAAAGGTAGAACTAGCAGATTCACAATGTAGAATGGAGAACTCATTAAGAGCACTCTAGTTGTGATCTTTTGATTCAAACGAATTTCTGCCAAGGATGATTCATGGTATTTGGAAGAATGATATACCACGGACCTCGAATACTATCACAAAGATTACTAATATCCTAAAGGTACGAGCAACACTATCAACACGAGGTAAGTAGAGTGGATCTTGGGTCAAGAACCCAGGAGTAGAATACCTACTACTAAATGGCATCGCGGAATGCTTTCGAGAATGGTGGCCAGAATCATCACACTGGGGATAAAAAGCATTCCTAGATTACTAGGTGACTCCCTAAAACGACTACGGTCATAATAATTGCTCCAACATATATGTTGAGACAATAAATTACATCAACGCACCAGTTAGTGTGCTTATTCTGACCATAAAGGACATCGGGAACGGAAATAAAGGATTGCAATGCATCAGATTATCTAGAAACCTGGGATGACTCGGACAGCATTATGACTGTAAATGCTCAAAAATATTTGAGACATCCTGCAAAATGGTGGCATAACCACTCAACAACATCATATTAAAATTCTGAGGCCAGCTATGACATATGGAAGTAGTAGGAACTGAACTTAGGCTTGAACTCAACAATCCTAGGCAACTACAGTTTAGTAACACGTCATCCTGAGAGATAGAAGAGAAGCCTAGTTCTTAACCCCCGCAGAAAAGAAGAGGGTGACTCAGATCAGAAGGCATACGGTATAAGGAGTAAAAAGAGCCTTACGTTCCCTTCCACAATCAATTCCCTTACATAACTAAAGCATTTCTAGACACAACTTCGGCCATTTTGGCCTAGTAATCCTACAGGTAGTCAGGCTTTGATACCAAAGCTGTCAGGACCCCGATTCCAAGTCACATCGATCTAGTCGGTAACACCTCATATCACTTTGCGGCCTCACGCACGGTATTCCCACGGGTGTCGCCTTACCATGGCCCGGGACCATTTGCGTCTTTTGGCTCACGTATATGATAGTGTCGCTAGCATCCATATGACAGAGAACCCGGGCCGACATGGCTAGTCATGAACCCAAAGCGGCACTAACCTATGGGGATAGGCATACATGAATCACATCGAGCATGTCGGTCAGCAGCGTGTGAATCCGGGCTGTAGCACTGGGCTAACAGAACTCCGGGAACCCGGGCTGTAGCAGGCTAGGCAGGACTATGGATGTCACCACGTGACATTTCCCTGAAGGGACAGACACAGGAATGAAGTGAAACACATGCCGGCCAGTCAAGTGTCCTGAGCAGTAGTGCTGGGCTAATAGGACTCCGGTGAACCGGGCTGTAGCGGACTACTATGGCTCATGGAAGGACTAGACTACATTTCCCCATAAGAGAGGATGCCAAGGATAAACAACTAGATTTTCGGATCCCACACATACCAAGCATTTCAATCATACACACAATATGCTCGATATGGGTAAATACAACATGGCATGACAACATAACACTACAACTCAAGTATTTATTCATTAGGCTCCGAGGAGCGAGATATTACAAACATGGGTCTCATGACCCAACAATCATAGCATACAATTCAAGCACATGCGGAAACTTGACATGTCTGAGTACAGACATTACAAATGGAAAAGGCTAAGAAGCCTGACTATCTACCAGATCCTGCCGAGGGCACAAGATCGTAGCTGAGGTATCAGGCTAAACGTCGAAGTCCACGCGAAACTACTAGCGAGACCGAAATCTCTCTGCAAAACATAAATTAAGCAAATGTGAATAAAAAGGTACTCAGCAAGACTTACATCAAAACTAGCTACATATGCATCAGTATCAATAAGGGGGGGTGGTGGAGTTTAACTGCAGCAAGCTAGCTTTGACTTAGTGGCTAACCTAAACTACGACTGCAAGCAACTCTTTTGAGGTGGCGCACACGAGTCCACATATTCACCATTCAATACACCACTATGGATCCGCTCCCGTCTCCCTACGAGAAGGCCATCCATAGCACTCACACTTTCACTTGTCTATGAACTGTTATAGGCAACCCAGAAGTCCTTTACCGCGGACAAGGCTATTTGAATAGATCATTTATAACCCTGCAGGGGTGTACTTCTTCACACACGCTCTCGCCACTTACCACCATGTACACGTCGTGTATCTCAGCAACCTTCAAGAGGAAGCCTGGCGAGGGAGTCGGCCATGACCTGACTAACCACACGAGTCTCTAGTCCAGGTTTATCGCCTATTAGGGTTCCATCCGCGAGGAGATCTGGCCGGAGTTTCGCTCACAGCCCCAAACGATGTGTGCAGGGTTCCCGAGACACCAAACGGGCGCCCGGTACACCGTGCCACGGTGTATCTACCGCATCATAGCCCACCCCTAGGATCAGCGCTATGCACGGCCGCCAACACATATCCTACAAACACCAGAAACTAGTTGCAACTCCTAGACAGAGGACAAGGGCAGTTAATAAGTCGAGAGGGTCCATTGGTTTCAGGCCCAATGCGTGGTAGTAGCTGGTCATGGATCACAAACACAGAACTCAGTTCCTAAGAACGATTTCAATGAGACAACCCACCATGTACTCCTACATGGCCTCTCACCGCTACCTTTACCAAATCGTGTTCACACACTTAGCTCACACATAGTAGGAAATGTTCATCACTGTTCCAATTCATCCCCGATGAATCAGACCTGACACAACTCTAAGCAATAGCAGGCATGACAAACAAGCATGAATGAGTAGGCACATCAGGGCTCAAACAACTCCTACTCATGATAGTGGGTTTCATCTATTTACTATGGCAATGACAGGTCACGCAGAGGATAAGGGTTCAACTACCGCAGCAAGTAACAGTTGAATTGTTGTTGTCCTAATGCAGTAAACGAGAGCAAGAGCGAGAGAGTGGGATTGTATCGGAATGAACAAGGGGGTTTTGCTTGCCTGGCACTTCTGAAGATAGTAATAGCTCTTCATCGGTGACAAAGAACTCATCGTCGGAACCACATTTACTGAGAGGGGCCAATACCGGTAAACAAGGAAGAAACGCAATCAATGCAATGCAAAAATATGATGCATGCTCATGACATGGCAAAATGAGTGTGTTTTGGCTAATGCAACTTAGAACAGATTGGTTTTAGTTCATTTGAATCAAGGATTCAAATGCAAACCCAAAATAAGAGGTCATATTAGTGCATTAACTTGTTTCACCTAAACAGCAAGGTTGAATTGTTCGAACATGCATGAAAACAGCATAAATGGATAGATTGGATTTTTCTGATAATTTTTCATATATAAATTATTTCATTTGGAGTTATACATTAATTTATATGATTTTTTTGAAGTTTTAACTATTTTCTTGAATTTTCTGAATTATTTAAAATCCAGAAAATCATTTACTATGTCAGCATTGCATCATGCTGACCTCAGCAGGTCAACAGGCACCGTCCAGGTCAAATCTGACGTGTGGGGTCCACACCTCAGTGACACAGTGTCATTTGTGTCGCTGACAGGTGGGCCCAGTCAACGGCCACATCAGCACGGTCAAAACTGACGCGTGGGGCCACTGTGGTTAGTTAATCCTAAGAAGTAACTAAACCAAGTTTAATTAGGCCGCGGGGCCCGGCTGTCAGTGTCACTAAGTACTAACTAACTGCGTGATTAACCCTAACTAATCTACCACGTCACCGAATTAACTCCGGTGATAACCGGAGCGCAGCGGCGTCGCTCATCCCGGCGATTCCCACGACGGGAGGAGGCAGGGTTGGGCTCGTTGGAATGCCCGCAAAGCAGCGCGTCCAACGGTGGTGGTGGAAGGTGCTGGGGCGGCCGGAGACGACCACGGCGAGCTCAAAGGCGGCGGCCGGAGTTCGGGTGACGACTGATTCATCGCTGCGGTGTGCAAATCGACTGGTTCTTGATGCCTACGATACATACGAGTGCACACAAACCCTTTGGACATGTAGGCACGACCAAAAAGTCACCGAAGCAACTCCAGCAATGAGCCCGGGCGGTGGCGGGATTTGGCCATGGTGGGAGTCGCAGCTAGAGGGCGAGAGGATCAGTGGGGTTAGGGAGGAAAGAGAGAGGAGCTCACGGCGGTTGCTACGGTGGCCACGGCGAGCTCGGGGAGGGGATGATGAGGTCGTTCGGCCGCCGGCAATCTCGGGGCAAAGACGACGAAGATGGTGGGGTAGAGGACGAGGCAGGGCGTCCAGCATCATGCGAGCCGACGGAGAGACGCGGGAGATGGAGGCGGAGCCCGTGGACTGCTCGGAGAGGCGAGGGGAGCTCGGTGGCCACGGGGACAGCGGGCGGCGGCGACGGGGGTGCTCGGGCGCGAGAGGGACAGAGGACCAGAGGAGGGGAGAGGCACGGGAGAGAGCTCGAGGGGGTCAAGGATGTTGCATGGCGTCGCGGGAGGGTCCAGAGCGACAAGGTGGCCGCACTGCGGTGCGCGCACGTCGGGCACGCGCCCGTCCTTCTGGCAGAGGAGGAAGACGACAGGGAAGGAGGCAGTGGTGGGCTAGGCCGGCCACTTGGGCCGCCAGGTGGGCTGCAGAGGTATGTCCAGGTAACTCTCTCTCTCTCTCTGTTTCTGTTTTTAATTTTGTTTTCTATTATTCTGTTGCCTTTAGGGCTTTAGTAAAAATACTTGGACACTTCCAAAAATCATGAAACTACTCATGATCACTATTGGGAATATATCCTACAGTAAACATTTTAGTTTATGATTATTTGAGCATTTAAAATTTTTAATAGCATTTAAATGCCCAAATGCAAATAGAGTATGATTTAATCCAGAGCCCAAATATGTCATGCAAAAATGTGCATCACCTCTGGTTACTATTTCCAGCTTTTTCCAAGAATGATGAACATTTTTAAAGCCATTTGGATTTACTGGAAACATTTTGGTTGAACCTAGTGAATTACTTTAATGCTAGGGTTTAGGAAATCCCCATTTCAAGTTTCTTTCAAAGTTTAAACATGATGCACACATGAAGTCACCCTAGTGCAATGCCAGAAGGTAGGGATGTGACATGACACCTCGGAGCCTAACGGATAAATACTTTGAGTTGTAGAGTTTGTTTGTGATGCCATGTTGTATTTGCACATATCGAGCATATTGTGTGTATGTTAATGAAATGCTTGGTATGTGTGGGATCCGACAACCTAGTTGTCTATTCTTGGTAGCCTCTCTTACCGGGAAATGTCTCCTAGTGCTTCCACTGAGCCATGGTAGCTTGCTACTGCTCCAGGACACTTAGGCTGGCCGGCATGTGTCCTTCTTCGTTCCTGTGTCTGTCCCTTCGGGGAAATGTCATGCAGTGTCTACCGGAGTCCTGTTAGCCCAGCTGCTATAGCCAAGATTCACTCGCTGATGATCGACACATTCGTTGTTGGGTCATGTATGCCTGTCCCTTTAAGTTAGTGCCACTTTGGGTTTACAACTAGTCATGTCGGCTCGGGTTCTTTGCCATATGGATGCTAGTGACACTATCATATACGTGAGCCAAAAGGCAGAAATGGTCCCGGGCCAGGTAAGGTGGCACCCATGGGAATACCGTGCGTGAGGCCGCAAAGTGATATGATGTGTTACATGCGCGATTAGTGTGACTTAGGATCGGGGTCCTGACAGCTTTGGTATCAGAGCCTGACTACCTGTAGGATTACCAAGCCAAACTGGTCGAAGTTGAGTCTAGAAATGCTTTAGTTATATGTAGGGGAATTGATTGTGGGAGGGTGCATAAGGCTCTTTCTACTCCTTTACCTTATTCCCTTCTGATCTGAGTCATCCTCTTCTCTTCTACGGGGGTTAAGAAACTAGGCTTTCTCATCTATCCATCAGGATCACATGTTACTAATCCATAGACTTATAGGATTGATGGATTCAAGTCTCAGTTCAGTTCCTACTATTTTTTTGTGTTGATAGTTGATCTCAGAACCTTGATAGTGTGATGTTAAGTGGTTATGCCACCATTTTGTAGGATGTCTCAAATCTTTTGAGCAGTTATAACAGTTATACTATCCGAGTCATCCCAGGTTTCGAAATAGTCTGATGCATGTGCAAAGCCCTTATTTCCGTTCTCGATGTTCCTTTGGGCAAGATTAACCACACTAATAGCCGAGTTGAGGTACTCCGCTGCCTCGGCATATATGTTGAAGCCACTATTATGACCCTAAGCATCTTAGAGAACCACTCAGTAATCTAGTAATGCTTTGTATCCCCAATGTGATGATTCTGGCCATTATTCTCGAAAGCATCCTGTGATGCCATTTGGTATGCGGGTATTCTATTTCTGGGTTCTTGAACCCAAGATTCACTCAACTTACCTCATGTTGATAGTGTTTTCTCGTTGTTGGTGTCAAAACCGGCGGATCTCGGGTAGGGGGTCCCAAACTGTGCGTCTAAGGCCGATGGTAACAAGAGGCGGGGGACACAATGTTTACCCAGGTTCGGGCCCTCTCGATGGAGGTAATACCCTACTTCCTGCTTGATTGATCTTGATGATATGAGTATTACAAGAGTTGATCTACCACGAGATCATAGAGGCTAAACCCTAGAAGCTAGCCTATGATTATGATTGTTGTTGTCCTATGGACTAAACCCTCCGGTTTATATAGACACTGGAGGGGGCTAGGGTTACACAGAGTCGGTTACAAGGGAGGAGATCAACATATCCGAATTGCCAAGCTTGCCTTCCACACAAAGGAGAGTCCCACCCGGACACGGGACAAAGTCTTCAGTCTTGTATCCTCATAGTCCAACAGTCCGGCCAAAGTATATAGTCCGGCTGTACGTGGACCCCCTAATCCAGGACTCCCTCAGTAGCCCCTGAACCAGGCTTCAATGACGATGACTCTAGCGCGCAGATTGTCTTCGGCATTCCAAGGCAGGTTCCTTCTTCTAATACTCCATAGAAGATTTTGAACACAAGGATCATGTCCGGCTCTTCAAAACAAATTCCACATACCACCATAGAGAGTATATTATTCCACAAATCTAATCTGCTGACAAATTTTCATAACGTGACGTCCTGCCGTGGCCCGGTCATTAGGAACCGTTTTTCCCTGCGTGCATCTGCACGTGTTGCGAGGTGGTTTTATTGGCACATCTTGTCGAAGCAAAGATCTTGTTCCCTTATCACGGGATTCTCATCAATACGGATATGGGTAACCCAACCGTGCCATCAACCGCGGCGCTTGGGGAATAAGCAATTTTATGGGGCAAGTAGGGAGGCACACAGTTTCTACTGCCTTTATAAAGGGACAAGGATTCCTCTTTTTCACCCATGCCTTCTTCTTCCCCTGCCCAGCCATTCTCGCGCACTCGAGCTCCAGCGCTCAAGTTCTCATCTTCTCCACAAAGCCATTCCGAACATGTCCGGAGCAGGAGGCAAGTGGATGGTCTCCTCCGTTATGGAGGAGAACATTACAAAGCTCCGGGAAGCCGGATACCGGTCCGCACACATCGCGCACCGGCTCCCAGACGTGGGGCAAATCGTCCCTACTCCAGAACCACATGAGAGGGTTGAATTCCTCACCCAATTCGTCCGCGGACTGGGATTTCCCCTCCACCCATTTGTCTGCAGGCTCATGTTCTACTACGGGCTAGACTTCCATGATCTGGCCCCCAATTTCATCCTCAACATTTCGGCGTTTATCGTCATCTGCGAGGCCTTCCTCCGCATCAAGCCCCACTTCGGCCTATGGCTGAAGACCTTCAACGTGAAACCGAAGGTGATGGTCGGCCAACAAGTGGAGTGCGGAGGCGCCATGGTGGGCAAAATGCCCAACGTCACCTGGCTCGAATTCTCCTATGTGGAGACCATGAAGGGGTGGGAATCGGGGTGGTTCTACGTCACCGAGCTGCGCGACACCAACTGGGTGGCGGCCCCCGAATTTCAATCCGGCATCCCCATGTGGCTCACCTCCTGGAAAGAGAAGGGCCTATCCTGGGGTTCATCGGTGGAGCTGACCGGACTCCAGAACTGTGTTAAAAATATGCTAAGCAAGAAAATCAAGCTTGTCAACGTGGTCCAGGTCATGCTCTTCCGCTGGATCCTTCTGTGTCAAAGACGGGCATTCAATATGTGCGAGTTCAACTCGGCCAAGCACCAGACGCTACAAGAGCTTTTCGACACGACACACCAAGACGTCCGGAAGGTGCTGTTCAAGGCCGCCGAGGTATCTCCTCCCCTTACCGAGGATCGCGGACTCAGCGCAAAGCGCCCTGCCAATCCGGTAAGCTCTTTATATCTCATAAGATGTTCTTTTCCCCAGTATAATCATGTGAGGGATCCGAGCCTCCACGCCATTTTAACAGACCGGGTAGCGACAGCGGAGCGGATCGATTGTCCGGCCCCACTGCCCGAAGATCCAGCAAGGGTTCTCTTAATGGAGATGCTGGTTCCGGTGCCCTATGAGGCGCCGGAGAAGAAGGCCAAGAAGAAGGCCATGGGGACCAGGAAAGGTCTTCGACGCAAGGTTGTATCTGACTCATCGTCCAAAAATACCGAGGCGCACTCCTCCCACGAAAACGAGGAGGAGGAAGAGGAAGGTTCTCCCCCCCCCCCAACCGGGGGAGACAAGAAAAGGAAGGACGCCCCATCTGGAGAGGCTGAAGGGTCGAAGAAGGGAAGGACCCTCCTTCCGGACTACTCCACAACAGCCGCTTACAGCGACGAGGAGTGGTTGCCCAGGGACAAGCCCCTGGCGAAGTCGTAAGTATCCAGATACTATAATAGTTCTAGTATGTTTTGTTTTATTGCTTCTTATCATGCCAAACATGATCATGTAGTCCATCCAAAGCCCACATCGACGTATCCTCTTCGGATGAGTCTTTGGGCCAGTCGGTGATGAACATCGATTCACTCCCGACAGCCACCTCCCCTCGGCCCATGGACGACATCGAGGTGTTGTCTCAAAGGGCACCGGACCAAGGGGAGATAATTCTGGAGGCGCCTCAAGGTGACATCCCAGGTGCCGGGTGCATGGGGGTAAGACTTCCATGGGTTCTAATGACAGGGCCGCAGCAAGTTTGGCCCCTAGCTAGATACTGCGCCGGAACCTCCAGTGGTTCTAGATTCTGTCAGGCAAGCCCTCGCTAAGGGGGGCGAGCCGTCTGTGCCGATGTCCTTTGTCCATCCAGAGGCATCACACAACTTGCTGGAAGCGCTTCGTGGTGCTTCCATTGACGAAGAGCACCGCACCATCATGAGTGCGGTGGTCGAGAAGGTTCTGTCCTCCAAAAGCGGATTGACCGAAGCCTGTGCCAGCCTCCTAACATGCTTTGAGGTAAGTACTCAAATTATGAGAAAATATCACAGCATAGACAATAGCCCCTGATACTCTGTTTGGTGTTTGCAAAGAAAGGCCGAACAGAGGATCAAAAAATAATCACATGAGTCTAATCAGAATATGTCTATGTGAATAAGCAGGCTTCACTACTGGCCGCTGCCGCAAGTTCTGCAGAGGTTTCCGGACTAAAGTGGGACCTCAAGTAGTCCGACGAAGAGCTCGGCCTTGCCAAGAGGCAGCTCGAAGAGAACAATGGTAAGTGATACCCCGTATATATATTGATAAAGAAAAAAGTGGTTATTAGATTATAGGATCATCGTGAATTTTGCTAGGGGCCACGACCGAAGTGGCGGCCCTGAAGAAGGCGCTGTCCGAGGCCGAAGATAGAGAGGCCATAGAGTGCATCGAGCGCGAGAAGCAAGAGGCCCGAGTCGGCGAGGTTCAGCAAGAGATCCATGATTTTGTCAAGAAATACGAGTCCTTGGAGCGTGACTCTAAGACGCAAAGGGTCCGAGCTTGCGAAGGCCCCTGAGAATGCAGAAAATGCCAAGGCCGATGCCCAAACGGCCCTCTAGGAGATTCAGGCGGTCAAGAAGATAGCGGCGGGTAAGGCATACATTATGCAAAGCAAGCATGTGAAGGACACTTTCCTTTTACTTACCCGAATTCGAAGCTCTCCAGGAGCGTTCGCAGATCTACCAAGGAGCGTATTAGATGCGACGGAGTTCTACCGGGCCGAGGAAGGGAGCTCGACGGAAAAGTTGTTCTGGTGTCAATATACTAGGACCGAACATCCGATGCCCTTAAGCCACCAGCTGAAGCAACTGGTCGAGCTTCACAAGGCGGCCGAACTGGCCATGAAGGGTCTCATAGTCCGGATGTGGCCTGGCGAGTCCGTGCCTGGCAGCTACTTCGGCCTGGTAAAGCGGCTTGTGAATGCCTTCCCACGGTTTGAAGTCATAAAGGGGTCCGTCTGCATTGAAGGTGTGCGTAGGGCCTTTGCCCGTGCGAAAGTGCACTGGGCGAAGATGGACACCGAAAAGCCGGTGAAGGAGGGGCCACCGGAGGGCAAGGAGCATCGCCGCCGTGAAAAGTATTATGACAGTGTCCTGAAGGGTGCCCGCCTTGTGGCAGAGGAATGTGCTAAGGATGTTATATTTGAATGAATGTACTCATGTGATCCTGTAATATGAAAATGAGTTCATGTGCGCTATATAACGTTTATCGATTTAAAATATTACCTTCTATGCGGCCATTTTGAAAAATCTGAGAGCTGGCCAGTCGTCGGCTTCTGCACCCATGTAACTAGTACTGAGGTGTTCAGGATAAATCTTAAACACTCTTTATCCAAAAAAATTGGTCCTTTAAGGAGGTGTTTAGCGCAGCGAACAAGGCAATCGGACTATACAGCTTTATCACTCTCACTTAGCCATAGAAGTCTACAATTTTAAATTTCGACGAAGCCCCTAGTATTCGGAAGGCCGAACTTGGGGCGCTATATACACCTAAATCGGACAAGGCCCATTCCTCGCCCGAAGCGGAAACAATCTTTAAGGATTTGAGACCTCTCGAACAGCGACCAACTCTCGCCGCATCATGAGAGTCAGTAGTTCTCCCAGTGCTACCTTAGCCAATATAGCTGAACGGAAGGTACCAAAACATGGGAGCCGGGCAAACCCAACTATTGACCCAAGACAAGATTCGGAGCTGATGCATATAATGCTATAAGTTCGGTATGCCGCACTGTCAAAAGTGTTCGGACTTTTCTTGCCGTGTTATGGGGTACACTGAAGCCCCTGGCGCACTGCACATACCAAAGTGTACGGGTGCAACTTGTCGTAAATAAGCAGACAGGAAAAAGGATGAAGAAATGCAAGAATAAGCTAACGCTGTACATTGTTATTTAAATGATACGTCAAAGCGTATGTATACAAGTAGTGCAATAAGCAAAAATAGGACTATTTGACATGTCCTATCCAAGGGCAAGCTGCGTGTTATAGCGATCGTTATCAGAGAGCACCTGGGGATTCCCTTGTACGTCAAAGATTCTTGCTTCCTTGGTGTTTCCTTCCCGTGATGGGTCCGATAATCAGGGTATCGAAGAGGGCTGAGGGAGTCTTGGATTAGGGGGTCTCCGGACAGCCGGACTATATCCTTTGGCTGGACTGTTGGACTATGAAGATACGAGATTGAAGACTTCGTCCTGTGTCCGGATGGGACTCTACTTGGCGTGGAAGGCAAGCTAGGCAATTCGGATATGTATATCTCCTCTGTAACCGACCTTTTGTAACCCTAGCCCCCTCCGGTGCCTATATAAACCGGAGGGTTTTAGTCCATAGGACAACATACAATCATACCATAGGCTAGCTTCTAGGGATTAGCCTCTTTGATCTCGTGGTAGATCAACTCTTGTAATACTCATATCATCAAGAGCAATCAAGCAGGACGTAGGGTATTACCTCCATCAAGAGGCCCGAACCTGGGTAAACATCGTGTCCCCTGCCTCCTGTTACTATCCGCCTTAGGCGCATAGTTCGGGACCCCCTACCCGAGATCCGCCGGTTTGACACCGACATTGGTGCTTTCATTGAGAGTTCCACTGTGTCATAACCATGAGGCCTGATGGCTCCTTTGATCATCGCTAGCGATGCGGTCCAGGGTGAGGCTTTCCTCCCCGGATAGATCTTCGTATTCGGTAGCTTCACACTGCGGGCCAATTCGCTTGGCCATCTGGAGCAGATCAAAAGCTACGCCCTTCGCCATCAGGTTAGATTTGTAAACTTGAACTACACGGCTAACATCTACGAAGACTTGATCTTCGAAGGATTCGAGCCCATGCCGGACGCGCCGCACTGTCGCGACGAGCAAAACATAACTCTGCCATCGGACAGTGTTCGGGAGATCGCATCCGCAGCTTCTCTGGCCTTTAATCCGGAGCAAATCGCGCCATCCGAGAGCGGAGGGATAGACCCCGCCATGGAGGCCGCACTCTCAATAGCGATAGAGCTTGATACTGACCTCACCCCTTACGAGAGCCGTGTCGCCGAACCACTAGATTCATTTCCGGCCACGGACTCCGAGCCGCTCACATCCGTGCCCGTCGAGTCCGATTGGGCACCAGTCATGGAGTTCACCTCTGCGGATATCTTTCAGCACTCACCTTTCGGAGATGTGCTAAATTCATTAAGGTCTCTCTCCCTGTCAGGAGAACCTTGGCCGAACTACGTCCGGCTAGAACGGGATGCGGAGGATGTAGAAATTCGCTGCCCACCCACCACCCACTTAGTAGCCACTGTCGACGACTTAACCGACATGCTCGACTTCGACTCCAAAGACATCGATGGTATAGACGACGATGAAGGAGACGAACCGGAACCACCGCCCATAGGGCGCTGGACCGCTACTTCATCACATGACGTATATGTGGTGGATGCACCCAGAGAGGGCAATGGCGAAGAGATAACGGAGGATGCACCCTCGAAGCAACCCAAGCGCCGACGTCAGCGGCGCCGCTCTATGTCCCGCCGTCGCAAAAACAGCGATAAGAGTGCAAGAGGAAATAATAGTCCACGCGACTCTGGAGGAAACGAGAACTGCACCACCCCGGTGGCAGAACATGATGACGCCAAAGATAAGCCTCATCAATCCCCATCTAGGGAAGAAAACAGTCCGGGTGAAGATGCACGCATCATCTCGGAAACACACCTGGAGCAAGAGAACCTCCACAGAAGGCTTATTGCCACAGCGAGGAGCCTGAAGAAACAGAAGCAAAGGCTCAAGGTCGCACAAGATACGCTCAACAGCAGGTGGAACGGAGTAACAAAGTATGGTGCAAGCTAACATAAAAATAGCTATCCAAAGTGCAAGCTATTACCGGAATTCGACGATGTTGCCTTAGAGCCCATATAGCCGAAGAATGATACGGCCAACCGGCCGGATACACCACCTTGTGAGGGCGATAGAGCGGCTAACAAGGTCGCGCACAAGTCAACACACAATCTACGTGAGAACTTGCGCCAACAATCTGGCGCGACCAGATCCATCTACGGATCTAGGAAGCACGCTACAGTACACAACCAACACCGAATACTACAATCGTCCGAACACTATGGCGCATCCCAATACAAGGGTGCCACGCACCCATTATGTTTCATTGATGAGGTGCTGGATCACGAATTCCTAGAGGGATGCAAACCGGTGAACATAGAGGCGTACGAAGGAACCACAGACCCTGGAGTCTGGATAGAAGACTTCATCCTCCATATTCATATGGCTCATGGAGACGATCTCCATGCCATTAAATACTTGCCCCTCAAGCTTAAAGGGCCAGCTCGGCTCTGGCTGAAAAGCCTCCCTGAAAACTCAATTGGAAGTTGGGAGGAGCTCGAGGACGCTTTTTGGGCCAATTTTCAAGGGACTTATGTTCGACCTCCGGATGCAGATGATTTAAGTCATATAATCCAATAGTCCGGAGAGTCCGACCGAATGCTTTGGAACAGGTTCCTCACCAAGAAGAACGAAATTGTCGACTGTCCGGACGCTGAAGCCTTAGCAGCTTTTAAACACTTCGTCCGAGACGAATGGCTCGCCAGACACCTCGCTCAATAAAAACCGAGAACAATGGCAGCCCTAACAAGCCTCATGACCCGCTTTTGTGCGGGCGAGGACAGCTGGTTGGCCCGTAGCAGCACCAACGACCCAAGCACATCCAAAGTCACGGATGGCAATGGTAAACCACGACGCAACAAAAACAAGCGTCGAAATAAAGAAGGTAGCCCAGATAACATGGCGATAAACGCCGGATTCAGGGGTTCCCGACCAGGTCAGCGGAAGAAGCCTTTCAAAGGCAGCAGAGAAGGACAATCTGGCCTAAACAAAATTCTTGACAAACTCTGTCAGATTCACGGCACCCCAGACAAACCTCCAAACCATACCCACAGAGAATGTTGGGTCTTCAAGTAGGCCGGTAAGCTAAACACCGAACACAAAGGGGAAGAGACACCAAGCGAAGACGAAGATGAACCTCGCCAACAAAACGCCGGAGGATAGAAAAAGTTCCCACCAGAGGTTAAAACATTAAACGTGATCCATGTGACAAAGCGGAGAAGCAATCACGCACTCCGATGCACACGTGCCATAGAGCCCGTCACCCCTAGGTTCAACTTCTGGTTGGCCTACCCGATCACTTTTGACCGTAGCGATCACGATACAAATATCTGGCACAAAGGAATGTCAGCCTTGGTGTTAGAACCAATCATAAATGGGCACCATTTAACAAGGGTCATCATGGACGGCGGCAGTGATCTAAATCTGATATATCAGGACACAGTCCGCAAAATGGGGATAGACCTGACACAAATAAGCCATAGTAGTACTACTGTCGGTGTCAAAACCGGCGGATCTTGGGTAGGG
Organism: Triticum urartu; assembly: GCF_003073215.2. Lineage (NCBI taxonomy): Eukaryota > Viridiplantae > Streptophyta > Magnoliopsida > Poales > Poaceae > Triticum > Triticum urartu. Next base: position 41,591,882 of record NC_053023.1, on the reverse strand, counting down.
GGTCCTGAACTGTGCGTCTAGGCCGGATGGTAACAGGAGACAAGGGACACGAAGTTTTACCCAGGTTCGGGCCCTCTCGATGGAGGTAAAACCCTACGTCCTGCTTGATTAATATTGATGATATGGGTAGTACAAGAGTAGATCTACCACGAGATCGAGGAGGCTAAACCCTAGAAGCTAGCCTATGGTATGATTGTTGATGTGTATGTTGTCCTACGGACTAAAACCCTCCGGTTTATATAGACACCGGGTAGGGTTAGGGTTACATAGAGTCGGTTACAATGATAGGAGATCTGTATAGCCGTATCGCAAGCTTGCCTTCCACGCCAAGGAAAGTCCCTCCCGGACACGGGACGAAGTCTTCAATCTTGTATCTTCATAGTCCAGGAGTCCGGCTGAAGGTACAGTCCGGCCAATCGGACACCCCCTAATCCAGGACTCCCTCAGCAGCCCCTGAACCAGGCTTCAATGATGATGAGTCCGGCGCGCATATTGTCTTCGGCATTGCAAGGCGGGTTCCTCCTCCAAGTACATCATAGAAGATTTTGAACACAAAGATAGTGTCCGGCTCTGAAAAATAAGTTTCCACATATTGCCATAGAGAGAATAATACTTACACAAATCTAATCTGGTGACGTATTCCGTAGTGTGACATCACACCACGGCCAAGCTTTTATTTGAACCGTTTTACTGTCCCATCTCATCGCGTTATGCGAGGCGGCTTCCATGGCATGTCTTGTTAAAGTAGAGATCGTGTCCCCCTTATTCCGGGATTCTCATCAATATGGGCGTGGGTAACCCAACCGCTTCTAGGACTCCTAGATTATAGGCAAGTCCAAACGGACACGGAGAGGATGCTTGATATCCACCCTCTTTATAAAGGGACAAGGCTTTTATTTTTCCCTCCCGTGCTCAATCGAATCCTTCCCCCGCCTCAAGCTCAAACGCCCAAAGTTTAGCTCAGGTGCTCCGAACCTTCAATCATGTCCGGATCTAGCCTTCAAGGCCGATGGGTGCCCTCCTCCGTCACGGAAGAAGACATCAAAAAGTTGAGGGAGGCCAGATATCTGACCGCCGAGATTTTGCATCGGCTGCCTCCCCGAGGGCAGGCCGTCCCTTGCCCCGAACCCAATGAGAGCGTCATGTTCATCTCCCACTTCCTCCGAGGTCTAGGCCTCGCTCTAGATCCATTCGTCAGGGGCTTGATGTTCTACTACGGGCTAGATTTCCATGATCTAGCTCCGGACTCCTTTCTTCATATCACGACATTTATCATCGTGTGCGAGGACTTCCTCCGGGTCACCCCTCACTTTGGCCTGTGGCTCAAGACCTTTGAAGTAAAGCCGGAGATGATCGAGGGGCAACAGGCGGCGTGTGGAGGTGCCTCAATACGCAAGATGACGGGAGCTCCGTGGCCCAAAGGTTCCATTCCAGAGGTGTCTAAATTGTGGCAACAGGAGTGGTTCTACATCACGGCTCCTAGAAGTGCCAAGTGGGCGGCCCCCCCTGTTTTCCGCTCGGGCCCCCCACCACAACTGATGTCGTGGATCGGCAGAGGACTGAGCTGGGGTCCAGCCAAGGATGTGCCTATACTGCAAGGCCGCATTCGAGATCTCTTCAGTGGAGATTTCAGTTTGGTTGCGGTGATACAAGTTATGCTGGTTCGTCAAGTGCAGCCTTGCAAACACCGGCCTCTTCGTCTGTGGGAGTTCAATCTCGAGGTACTGCGTGGCATTCAAAATTTTCTCGGCCTGACGCACGAGGAGATGTACAAATCATTCTTCGGACCTCAGAAGGAGTGTCCGGAAATCACCGAGGACGTGGGCCTGAGTAGCAACCGCACCGCCGAACAGGTAAGGCATGTTCTGGCCGAACATACTTTCTCTACTTTGTTACGGAGTTATCTCTGAGAATTCGCTTTTTGACCAGGACTGGCTCACAAAGGCGAAGTTGATTCGGTGTTCGGCCCCCCTCCCTGAGGGTTTGGAAAATCCGGTATTGGAAAAGGTGCTCCAGACCGCACCTTGCCTGGAGCCCTTGAAGGAAGATACTGTGGAGGATAATGCGGGCGGACGCGGGCCCCCAACACTGCCCATTCTAGCCGAGGGAGCGAGGGCCTCTATGAGGGAAGGCGACCAGAAGAGAAAAAGGACCGCGCCCGGGGATTCGGAAGCCGAAGCTTCCAAACGGGAGAAGAAGTCTCCCATAGAGGGTCCCACCCTGGGGGGCGTTGTTGCCGCACAAAGTCCGCGGGGGGATCAATCCTCCCACGAGTCGTAAGTGACCTGAAATACCTTTGATAGTACAGATATGCTATCTTTTTCTTGTGAGAAGATAACCACCGCATATATTTTTGCAGTTCGGGCCTTAGCCCCTCTCAAATGAGCTCATCTTCGGGGGACCTTCTTCCAGAGAAGATGGAGAGCGAAAAGCCTCCTCCGGACTCCTCCGCTCAGGGAGCAGGCGACCCTGAAGTGTCGTCGCGGAGGGCCTCTCTGAGTCCGACGAGGCCAGAAGATAATCCCGTTGACCCCCGAAGCTCCCAATGTCCGGCTCCCGAAGAGAGTGGACAAAAGAGTCCGGCACCGTCTAGTGTGCGATCGGATTTTATGAGGGAGTTGGTGGGGCGAGCGGCCATCTCAGATGAACACTGTGTGCTGATGAATACGGTGATGGAGAGAATATCGTCCGCCGAAAGCGGATTGCATGAAGCTTTTATGAGTCTACTGACAGGCTTTGAGGTACGTAAAAGAATGTATGATAGTCCTGCACATACTAGGTGTGCCCTGTTTAGATAGTAGCCCCTGAGACTCTGGTTGTCATCGGAAACGACGATGAACAGAGGATCATATTCGCAGGTAATAACCATACTGCCTCTATGTGCAGGTGATGGAAGCTCCGGTGGCTAGCCGAACTAGCGAGTTAGGCCATTTAGAACGGCAATTGGATGCGGCAGACACCGACATCGAGCTTGTTAACAAAAGGCTTGACGAGGCACAGGGTAAGTGTTAATATCTGGTAAACGCCACATAGGAAGAGCAGCATGATGCCAGTATCTTAAATATGTTGTGACTGCAGATGGAGCTGCCACTGTTGAAGCCTTGCGGGCAGAACTTGCCTGAGCCAAGGAACAAGCGAGGTTAGGTAATGCGGCTACTGCGAAGGCGGCCGAAGAGTTGCAAGCCGAGAAGGCCGTGCATGGTGAGACCCGAGACAAGATGGTCGAGATGGCTGTGGAATTAAAAGCCGCCGCCGACCGTTGCCGGGTTCTTGAAAAGGAAAACCAAGCGAAGGCACCGAACCTTGAGAAGGCTGCTGTAGCGAAAAAGGATCTCCACCCTACTATGAGGGCAAAGAAGGAGGAGCTGCGGGAAGCCGGGGATATTGTAGCTGGGAAATCCTTTATGTTGTGGAGGAAATTCGGAGATCCACGGTATGCCCCTCTAGATCGGCTGTGGAGTTCGGAGGATGTGTATATGGATTTGGCGGCGAGCGCTGCCGATGCGGCCAAGTACTTCCAGGGTCAGACAGACCGTGGAGTAGACCAGCTGTTTTGGAGACAATTCCATTGTGCCGAGCGTCCACTTACATTGACTAACCAATTAGCCGAATGGGCCGAACTAAACAAGTTGTCCGGACTCTCTATGAGGTCTGTTGTGGATCAGCTATGGCCGGGGAGGTCAAAACCGAACAGTTATTTCAGCTTGGTGCAACAGTTCCTTGACGTGGTGCCGCGCATTAATGTGATGAAGAGGTCGGCGTGCATAGAGGGCGCACGGATGGCCTTTTCCCGTGTTAAGGCATATTGGGCGGAGATGGATGCTACCAATGTTGCAGCGCAGGATTCGGCTATAGGTCGAAAGGCTGCTGAGCACTATTTTGGAGTTCTTGAGGGTGCCCGTTTGATAGAGACCCAGTGCTCAAAAAATATTATGTTTGAGTGATATGTAATCTCATTGTAAGCGAAATGCTTTTAAAAAATTTTATAAGTCTATTTTTATACTTTTGCCTGAAAGTAATATGATGCCTCCTGGGCGGCCGTTTATGTATACATGTGTATAACCTGATAGATTGCAGTCGTTGGCTTCAGCCCCCACGCATATAATGTGGAGGTGCTCGCAAAAACACGCGTTCACACTTAACCCAACGTCTTGGTCCTATTAAGGAGGTGATAGCGGAGCGAGCGAGGCAACCGGACTATAATGCTTTAGCACTTTCACTTAGCCATAGGAGTTTGACAGTGGGGCTACTAGATAGCCCCTGGTGGCTCCGCACTCTCCCGGATCCGGGGTGCGTACATGCCTGGCTGGAAAACGGCCCTTTGTTAAGGCGGAGGAATTCTAACATTCCCAAAGGTCATCGAGTGGTTGACTAGTCTCACAATATATCATGACAGTTAGTTTTCGGCTTTCTCTACTGAGGTGCTCGTCCGGATGAATGAGGGCACAAACGCAGTAGTTCTCCTGGTGCTACCTTAGCCGGTAAAGAGGAACGTAAGGCACCAAAACAAAGGAGCCGGGCAAACCCAACATTTGACCAAAGACAATGATTCGGAGCTGATGCATATAGGGCCAAACTCGCGACGCCGCACACTCCCTAAGGTATTCGGTCTTTGTGGTATAAACCGGGCCTAAATAATGGACTTTGTAAGAAGCCCCTTGTCTCCAGGTACGTGCATTATTCTGGCGTGGCCACATGCCAAGACGTCAGCATCCTTCTCAATGGTGGATATGTATCAACAAGAGACAGTAAAAAAAGGTTTACATAGGGTCTTAATCTAAAAAGAATCCTTGGAACGGGTCCCTGCTGGACGTCTGCGCCTGTGTCTCCGTTGTGCCGTATCCTGGACGGGTGTAGCACGATGATCGTCTGTAAAAGAGAGGAAGTTTAGTGAAAAAGTTGTCGTGCAAAAAGATAGTTTTTAAAGAAACCATGTGTAATTCAAAATGATAAAAAATCGCCACTTCTCTGCGCGCGTTGAGCCCCTTGTATTGAGAAATAGGGGTGTGAGCACTTATTTCTGTATAAACAGTGGCGCCGGACTTGATTAGTTGTTTCTGAGGTCTTGACGACCTATTGGATGCTTTCGTTTGTCCAGGCGCCTTTAGTGTGTGGTGGCCAAGGCAGCCTCACTCTCTTCGGCGCGTAGAGATCGCTTGATATTTCCGTGCACTGTAATGATGCCACGTGGACCGGGCATCTTGAGTGTGAGGGAGGCATAGTGCGGTATTGCACTAAAGCGAGCGAAAGCTTCGCCTCTGAGCAGTGCTTGATAGCCAGTTTGAAACGGAGCGATGTGGAAAGTTAAATGCTCGCGACGGAAGTTATCGGGGGAGCCGAATATAACTTGTAGTATTGTTATGGCGAATTTGTGTTGGGTCTAAACCCATCCTGCGGATTCTATCCTGATATATTAGGTTTAGGCTACTGCCGCCGTCCATCTAGACCCCTATGAAGTGATATCCGCCAATTACTGGGTCTAATACTAGGGCAGCCCATCCTGCGTGCCGAATACTTGCTGCGTAATCGCGATGATCGAAAGTGATCGGTTGAGATGACCAGTGGCAGGACTTCGTAGTGATAGGCACTTGGGTATACTTTTCGGGGAGTGCCGTATTGTTTTTTCCCTTGATTATGTGTAACATGTTTACTGTTTTGACTTCTGGTGGAAATTTCTTTTGTTCCGCCGTGTCTTGCTTGGGAGGCTCGTCCTCGTTTTCACTTGGTGTATCCTCCCCCTTATGTACGGCATTGAGCCTGCCGGACTGCTTGAAGACCCAACATTCTCTGTGGGTATGTTTAGCAGGTTTACCAAGGGTACTATGGATCTGACATACTTGGTCCAGAATTTTGTTGAGGCTGGACAGTTCATCCCTGGTGCCTTTAGGCGGCTTTTGACCTGGCCGAGAGCTTTTGAATCCGGCATTTACTGCCATGCTCTTCGTGCTGTCTTCTTTATTCCGGCGTTTGTTATTGCTGTTGCGCGGTGATTTCCCGTTTCCATCTCAAACTTCAGATGTATTGGGGTCGCTGGTGCTGCATCTGGCTAGCCAGCTGTCCTCCTCCGCGCAAAAGCGGGTCATGAGGTTTGTTAATGCGGCCATCGTTCTCGGCTTATTTTGGCCGAGGTGTCTGGCGAGCCATTCGTCACGGACGCTATGCTTTAAAGCTGCTAAGGCTTCAGCATCCGGACAGTTGACAATCTGGTGCTTTTTAGTAAGAAACCTATTCCAAAGCTTTCGCGCTGACTCTCCGGGCTGTTGAGTTATATGACTCAAATAGTCCGCATCCGGAGGTCGGACATAAGTCCCTTGAAAATTTGCCTGAAAGGCGTCTTCGAGCTCTTCCCAACTTCCGATGGAGCTTTCGGGGAGTCCTTTGAGCCAGTGACGAGCTAGCCCTTTGAGCTTGAGGGGTAGATACTTGATGGCGTGGAGATCATCTCCTCGAGCCATATGGATATGAAGGATGTAGTCCTCAATCCAGACCACAGGGTCTGTTGTTCCGTCGTATGCGTCTATGTTTATGGGCTTGAATCCTTCTGGAAATTCATGGTCCAGCACCTCATCGGTGAAACATAGGGGGTGTGCGGCACCCCTGTAGCTGGGTGTACTGCGTTGTTCGGATGTTTGTTGTATTGCATTGTATGCTGGGGCGCGCTTGCGTGGTCCATAGATGGATCTTGCTACATCGTCCTTTGGGTGTGAGCCCTCGCATTGGTTGCATGTTGTGTGGTTAGCGGTGTTGTATGCCGCTTTGTATTGGTAGAGGGGTCGTCTATCCGACCAGGTGGCTGCTTCGATATTTGGTTGTGGGGAATCTGAGGCCGCCTCATCGAATTCGGGTAGCAGCTTCCGCTTCGGGTAGCTCTTGAAGGGGTGATTGTCGTTGTACCTTGCTGCAGTGCTGAGTATTTTACTCCATCTGAATTGGAGTGTGTCTTGCGCGGCCTTGAGCCTTTGTTTCTGCTTTTCCAGGCTCCTTGCGGTGGCAACAAGCCTTTTACGGGCAGTATGTTGCTCCGGGTGTCTGTCCGGCGTTATGTCATCCGGACCATGATCCTTCATAGGATTTGTTTGTTCGGTTTGATTATCCGAATTGCCGTTGTTCGGCAGCGGTTCACCCTGCTCCAGCGCTGGGTCTGTGTGATCGTTGTTTCTGTCGGGCCGGGATTTGGGGCGGCGCTTGCGTCTCCGCTTTGACTGCTTTTTGAGGGAACAAGCATTCGGTGCGTCCTTCCGCTCCCCGTCATCATCTTTTGGTGCGTCCACCATGTATACGTCATGTGACGAGGTGGCGATCCAGGGCCCAATAGGCGCTGGTTCTTCATCGTCTCCTTCATCGGTGTCCATACCGTCGATGTCTTCGGAGTCGAGGTCGAGCATGTCGGTTAAGTCGTCGACAGTGGCTACAAAGTGGGTGGTGGGTGGGCCTTTAATTTCTTCATCGCCCGCATCCCAATCTCGCTGACCATAGTCCGGCCAGGGCTCTCCTAATAAAGAGAGAGACTTCAATGACTTGAGGATATCGCCCAAAGGCGAGTGCTGAAAGATGTCCGCGGCAGTGAACTCCATGATCGGCGTCCAATCGGATTCGATTGGCAGGGGCGCGGAGGGTTCGGAGTCCGGAGAGGAGTCTGGCTCCTTAGAGTCACGAGTCTTGCAGGGTACGGGCCTGGTGCTTGGCTCAATCGCCTTTGGGGTCGCAGCCCCCGAGGTGGCGTCCAACCGCCCATCCTTGATCGGCGCAGTTGTCTACGAATTAAGGGTCGAAGCCGATGCGGGTGCCGCTTCCAGGGCACTGTTCGGCGGCAGAGCTAGATCATGCTCGTCGTGACAGTGCGGCGCGCTTGGCAGTGGCTCAAATCCGTCGAAGATCAAGTCTCCACGGATGTCAGCCGTGTAATTTAAACTTCCAAATCTGACCTAACGGCTAGGGGCGTAGCTTTCGATCTGCTCTAGACGGCCAAGCGAATTGGCCCGCAGTGTGAAGCCGCCGAAGATGAAGATCTATCCGAGGAGGAAGGTCTCACCCTGGACTGCATCGCTATCGATGATCGTAGGAGCCATCGAGCCTGACAGCGACGACACAGAGGAACTCTCAATGAAAGCACCAATGTCGGTGTCAAAACCGGCGGATCTTGGGTAGGGGGTCCCGAACTGTGCGTTTAGGCAGGATGGTAATAGGAGACAAGGGACACGAAGTTTTACCCAGGTTCGAGCCCTCTCGATGGAGGTAAAACCCTACGTCCTACTTGATTAATATTGATGATATGGGTAGTACAAGAGTAGATCTACCACAAGATCGAGGAGGCTAAACCCTAGAAGCTAGCCTATGGTATGATTGTTGATGTGTATGTTGTCCTATGGACTAAAACCCTCCGGTTTATATAGACACCGGGTAGGGTTAGGGTTACATAGAGTCAGTTACAATGATAGGATATCTGTATAGCCGTATCGCCAAGCTTGCCTTCCACGCCAAGGAAAGTCCCTCCCGGACACGGGACAAAGTCTTCACTCTTGTATCTTCATAGTACAGGAGTCCGGCTGAAGGTATAGTCCGGCCATCCGGACAACCCTAATCCGGGACTCCCTCAACTACCTTCAAGGGAGTAATAACAGGCCAAGAGGCCCACTGTACGGGCTCTCTACTACTAGAGGTGGTATTTGGTTCTCCCGATAACTTCCAAAGCGAAACGTTAACTTTTCACATCGCTCCATTCCGAAGTGATTATCAAGCACTACTCGGAAGGGCGGCTCTCGCTTGTTTTAATGCAATACCGCATTATGCTTTTCTCAAGCTCCACGTGGCATCATCACAGTTAGCGGAAATACCGAACGTTGTTTACGTACGGAAGATGACGCGGCGACTCTGATAGCCGCGAACTAGACGGCCTCACCAACCAGAAAACATGGCAGGTCGTCAAGACCATGGACACAGTTAGACGAATCCGGTGTTCCATCATATATACATGAGATTGCTTTTCGAACCCTCATAAAATGATACCAGGGGCTTCCCACGTGTAACCAGGACCAACCCAGCTCAATTTGGCTTCTCTTGAATTTTTAATAGTTCATTGATAATAACCAACTCTTCTTTTTGGCACGACAACTTACACCTAAGTCCTTTCCTTTTGCAGATGACAATCGTGCTATACCCGTCCAGGACACGGCAAAACGGAGACACAGGCGCAGACGTGTAGCAGGGACCCGCCCAAAGGTTTCTTTTAGATTAAGACCCTGCGTAAACCTTTTTTATTGTCTCTTGTTGCTTACATCCTCCGGATACTCCACACAACCGAGAAGGATGCTGGCGTTATTGGCATGTGGCCACGCTAGAATTTTGCACGTACCTGGACACATGGGGTTTCTTACTAAGGGCATTGTTTAGCCCGGTATATGTTATAAAGACCGAACACCTTAGGGAGTGTTCGGCGTCGCGAGTTTGGCCCTATATGCATCAGCTCCCAATCATGTCTTTGGTCAAATGTTGGGTTTGCCTGGCTCCCACGTTTTGGTACCTTACATTCCATTATATCGGCTAAGGTAGCACTGGGAGAACTACTGCGATTGTGCCCTGGTTCATCCGGATGAGCACCTCAGTAGAGAATGCCGAAGACTGACTGTCATGATATAGCGAGAGACTAGTCAACCACTCGATGACTCACCGGAATCTTCGGGATTCCTCCGCATTAACGAAGGGCCGTTTCCCGCATGTATGTACGCGCCCCGTATTTGGACGAGCGCAGAAGTACCAGGGGCTATATAGTAGCCCCACTATCAAACTCCTATGGCTAAGTGAAAGTGTTAAAGCAATATAGTCTGATTGCCTCGTTCACTGCTCTATCACCTCCTTAACGGACCAAGACGTTGGATCAAGTGTGGATATGCATCTTTTGCGAACACCCCCGCAATATATGCGTGGGGGCGGAACCCGACGACTGCAAACTTTTAGGTTATACACATATATACATAAACGGCCGCACAGGAGGCATCATAATACTTTCGGGAAAAAGTATAAATACAGCCTTGTTAATTCAGTAAAACATTGTTTGCACAATGGGAATACATGTCACTGGAAAATACTATCTTCGAGCACTGAGCCTCTATCGAACGAGCGCCTTCAAGAACTTCTTCAAAGTAGTGCTCGGCAGCCACTCGGCCTACGGCTGAACCCTGTGTCGCAACAGTGGTGGCCTCCATCTCCGCCCAGTATGTCTTGACACGGGCAAGGGCGATCCGTGCACCTTCTATGCACGCCGATCTCTTTACAGCATCGATGTGTGGCACAGCACCAAGGAATTGTTGCACTAAGCTAAAGTAGCTATTCGGCCTTGGCCCTCCCGGCCATAGGTGATCCACAACGGACCTCATGGCAAGTCTGGACAACCTATGGAGCTCGGCCCACTCGGCCAATCGCTCATTCAACAGCAGTGGACGGACTGGAGCATGAAACTGTGACCAGAACAGCTTGTCCACTTCGGGACCTTTCTGATCCTTGAAGTACTCGGCCGCATCAGCAGCACTTGCAGCCAAATCCATGTACGCGTCCGCAGAACTCCATAGCCGGTCCAGAGGACCATACTTCGGATCTCCGAACTTAATCCGCAACAAGAAGGGCTTCCCAGACATGATATCTGGAGCTTGATTCAGCTCCTCCATCGTCGCTCTAATTTTGCGAGCGGGCTTCCTTGGCAGCCACCCGGGCCTTCTCCTAGTCCGTCACCTTCGCCCGGTTTTCTTCTGCAAGAAGCTGGTAACGGTCAGCAGCATCTTTTAACTCTACAGCCATCTTGGCTATTTTTTCCTTGCTCTCGCAATGCGCGGCCTGTTCGGCCCTTAACTCTTCGGCCGCCTTTAATGCGACCGCATTGCTACTCCTTGTTGCTCCTTGGCTCGGGCAAGCTCCGCCCGAAGGGTCTCCATGGTGGCAGCTCCATCTGCAGTCACAACATATTAAAGATACTGGCATCACGCTACTCTTATTATATGACGACCACCAGAAAAATCACTCACCCTGTGCCTCGTCAAGCCGCTTGTTGACAAGCACGATGTCGGCATCTGCCGCATCAAGTTGCCGCTTTAGCTCGGCAAACCCATCAGTCCGGCTAGCCACCGGAGCTTCAGCCACCTGCACATAAAGGCGGTCTCGTTATTACCTGGGACTATGATCTCTGTTTGCCGCCGTTTTCGACGACAACCAGAGTCTCAGGGGCTACTATCTGCATAGGGCATACCTAACGTATGCGGTACTATTAAAACATACATTATTTCACATACCTCGAAGCCTTTCAGCAGACTAATAAAGGCTTCATGCAAACCGCTTTCAACGGATGAAATCCTTTCAATTACCGTACCCATTAGCGTACGATGCGCTTCCGAGACGGCCACTTGCCGCAGAAGATCCTTCAGCGCGCCCGACCGCACACTGTACAGACCATTGCTGTCGCTCTCCTTAGGAGCCGGATACTGGGAATTCCGGGCAGCCAAAGGGTTATCCTCTAGCCCTAGTGGATCCGGAGATACCCTTCGCGACGACACTTCAAGGTCGCCCGCTTCTTGAGGTGGGACTTCCGAGGGAGGCATTTCGCTCTCCATCATCTCCGGAAGAAGATCCCCGAAAGACGAACTCTGTTGAGAAGGGCTATGATCCGGACTACAATTTATAAGCATCAGTTCTTATCTTCGGAAGTAAGGTAGGATATTTTCACTATTAAGAACTTTTTGATTACTTACAGCTCGGTGGAGGGCTGATCCCTGCATGGACATCGTGCGGCAAGAATACCCTCCGAGGCAGGACCCTCTAGCGGAGATTTCTTGTCTCGTTTGGAAACCTTAGTTTCCGGATCTTCAGAGGTAGTCCTCTTCCTACCCCAGGGAGAGAGAATGTCAGATTCTTCCCCTTGGTTATACTCCCTCGCGGAGGCACTCATTCCCTCGGTGGGAATAAGTAGTGAATGAGGCCCGCTTTCGCCCTCTTTATTCCCCCCTTCATCTTCCTTTGAGGGCACTAGATAAGGTGCTGGCTCGAGCATCTTTTCCAGCACCGGATTGTCCAAGCCCTCAGGAAGAGGGGCCGAACACCGGATCATCTTCGCCTTTATTATCCAGTCCTGGTCAAAGAGCGACTCTTCAGAATGATGTCATGATAAATAAAAGGATAGTGTGTTCGACCATGGGATTACTTACTTGGGCAGCGGGGCGGTTGCAGCTCATGCCCACGTCCTCGGTGGTGTCCGGACACTCTATTTGGGGTCCGAAGAACGATTTGTACATCTCTTCATGCGTCATGCCGAGAAAATGCTGAATAGTACACGGTCCTTCCGGGTTGAATTCCCACATGCGGAGGGGCCGGCGTTTGCAAGGCTGGACTCGACGAACTAGCATAACTTGCATTACCATAACCAGACTGGAATCTCTCTCAAAGAGATCTCGGATACGGCTTTGCATTATTGGCACGTCCTTGGCTGGACCCCAGCTCAGCCCCTGCTGATCCATGACATCAGTTGCGGTGGGGGCCCGAGCGAAAGGTGGGGGCAGCTACCCACTTGGCACTCCTGCTGCCACAATCCGGACACCTCTGGGAAGGAACCCTCTGGCCATGGAGCGTCGGCGATTTTGCTTATTAAAGCACCTCCCCACGTTGTGTGCTGCCCCTCGATCATCTTCGGCTTCACATCAAAGGTCTTGAGCCACATGCCGAAGTGAGGGGTAATGCGGAGGAAGGTCTCACATACGACAATAAATGATGAGATGTGAAGGGAATCCGGGGCCAGATCGTGAAAATCCAACCCATAATAGAACATAAGACCCCTAACAAAGGGATCCAGAGCGAGGCCTAGTCCTCAGAGGAAGTGGGAGATGAACACAACGCTCTCATTGGGTTCGGGTGTAGGGACGACCTGCCCTCGGGCGGGCAGCCTATGCGAAATTTCGGCGGTCAGATATCTGACCTCTCTCAACTTCTTGATGTCCTCCTTTGTGACGGAGGAAGGCATCCACTGACCTTGAAGGTTGGATCCAGACATAGTTGAAGGTCCGAAGCACCTGACCTGAGCTTTGGGTGTTAGAACTCAAGGCAGGGGAAGGATTCGATTGAGCGCGGGAGGGAAAAAAGAAAAAGCCTTGTCCCCTTTATAAAGAGGGTGAATATCAAGCGTCCTCCTCATGGCCGTTTGAGACTTACCTAAGATCTAGGAGTCATACCAACAGGCGCGGTTGGGTTACCCACATTTGTATTGATGAGAATCCCGTGATAAGGGGAATACGATATCTGCTTTGACAAGAAGTGTCAAGGAAACCGCCTCGCGTTATGTGCGGAGCTAGTTAGGAAAAACGGTTCGAATAATGATCGGGCTGTGGCGTGGTGTCATGCTGTCAAAACGTGTCAGCAGATCAGATTTGTGGAAATATTATTCTCTCTACGGTGGTATGTGGAATTTATTTTGCAGGGTCGGACACTATCCTCGTATTCAAACTCTTCCGTGGTGTATTCGGAGGAGGAACCCACCTTGCAATGCCGAAGACAACACTGCGCCGGACTCATCGTCATTGAAGCCTGGTTCAGGGGCTACTGAGGGAGTCCTGGATTAGGGGGTCTCCGGACAGCCGGACTATATCCTTTGGCCGGACTTTTGGACTATGAAGATACGAGATTGAAGACTTCGTCCCGTGTCCGGATGGGACTCTACTTGGCGTGGAAGGCAAGCTAGGCAATACGGATATGTATATCTCGTCCTTTGTAACCGACCTTGTGTAACCCTAGCCCCCTCTGATGCCTATATAAACCGGAGGGTTTTAGTCCATAGGACAACATACAATCATACCATAGGCTAGCTTCTAGGGTTTAGCCTCTTTGATCTCGTGGTAGATCAGCTCTTGTAATACTCATATCATCAAGAACAATCAAGCAGGATGTAGGGTATCACCTCCATCAAGAGGGCCTGGACCTGGGTAAACATCATGTCCCCTGCCTCCTGTTATCATCCGCCTTAGACGCATAGTTCGGGACCACCTACCCGAGATTCGCCGGTTTTGACACCGACAAAGGCCTTCAGAGAATAGGGTCCTGAAAGGAAGAAAATGGTAAAGATATACGGGTCTTGAGGCGGTTGAGCCGCATTGTGGGCCGTGCCATAGCCGTGCCTCCGCCTATGCCCATGGTATTTTTAGTGCGTAGTTATGTACGTGCGGCGCAAATTTCGCCGCTTGAATGGGACTAGGATGGAGGCCGAATTGCTAGGGGAGCTCTGAACGTGACGGGCGATCCTGTTGCAGGGTACTCCGGACTCGCTTGAAGGTGTCCGGGGGCTTTATCGCCAAACTGGTGGTTTGCCTCAGAAGGCTGCTTTGTACATCTACTTCGAGGGCCGCAGTGTGCTCCTCCGTACGGAGCAAGCATTATGTGTTTCCACTAACTGTTATAACCCCGCGAGGTCTTGGCATTTTGAGCTTGAGGTATGCATAATGCGGTACCGCATTGAATCTGGCGAATGCGGTTCGTCCGAGCAGTACGTGATAGCCACTGCGGAAGGGGACGATATCAAAGACCAGCTCCTCGCTTCGGAAGTTGTCCGGAGATCCGAAGACCAATTCCAGTGTGATTGAGCCTGTGCAATAGACCTCTACACCTAGTATGACACCTTTAAAGGTGGTCTTTGTGGGTTTGTTCCTCGAGGGGTCGATACCCATTTTGCACACTGTATCCTGATAGAGCAGGTTCAGGCTGCTGCCACCGTCCATAAGGACTCGAGTGAGGTGAAATCCGTCAATGATGGGATCAAGGACCAATGCAGTAGAACCGCCATGACAGATACTGGTAGGGTGGTCCCTGCGATCGAAAGTGATTAGACAAGAAGACCATGGGTTGAACTTTGGGGCGACTGGCTGCATCGCATAGACGTCCCTTAGTTCACGCTTCCATTCACTTGTGGAGGAAATTTCTTCTCTCTTCTTGTGTTCGGCGACCGGGGCTCCTCCTCGTTGTCGCTATGCAGCCCCTTTTCCTTGTTTTCGGCATTCAACTTGCTGGCCTATTTGAACACCCAGCATTCTCTGTTGGTGTGGTTGGCTGGTTTATCGGGGGTGCCATGATTTTGACATGAGCGGTAGAGTATGCGGTCCAAACTGGATGGGCCCAAATTGCTTCTTTTGAACGGCTTTTTCCGCTGACCGGATTTAGAGCCACTGAATCCGGCATTGACTGCCGTGTCTTCGGCATTGTCGCCGTTGGTGCGGCGCTTGTGTCTGTTGCGACGTGGCCTGCTGTTGCTATCTTTGGCATCTGAATTGCCAGGATTTCTTGATGTGTTGTTGCTGCGAGCCAGCCAACTGTCCTTGCCCACACAAAAGCGGGTCATGAGTGTCGTGAGGGCTGCAATGGACTTCGGCTTCTCTTGGCCGACGTGTCGGGCGAGCCACTCGTCATGGATGTTATGCTTAAATGCCGCTAAGGCCTCGGCATTCGGACAGTCGACAATTTGGTTCATTTTAGTTAGGAACCGAGTCCAAAATTTCCTGGCTAATTCCCTGGGCTGTTGGGTTATGTGACTCAAGTTGTCGGCATTCGGTGGTCACACATAAGTGCCCTGAAAGTTGCCAAGAAATGCGTCTTCCAAGTTCTCCCAGCTGCCAATGGAGTTTGCCTGCAGGCTATTCAGCCAATGCTGAGCGGGCCCTTTGAGTTCTAGTGGGAGGTACTTGATGGCATGTAGATCGTCACAATGGGCCATGTGGATGTGGAGGAGGAAATCTTCAATCCATACCGCGGGGTCTGTTGTATCATCATATGATTCAATGTTCACAGGTTTAAACCCTTTTGGGAATTCATGATCCATTACTTCGTCGGTGTAGGGGGTGTGCGGCGCCTCTGTGCCGAGCTATGTCACGATGAAGTTCATACGAGTCTTGTCTGTTGTATTCGGCCCGGCCAGATTTGCTCTTAGTATATCTGGCATGACGGTCGTTGTCACGCGTTGGGGCGCGCTGCCGTGATCCGTAGATCGATCTTGTATATCCTGCTTTGTTTTCCAATACGTCTCGCAGGTCCTGCGTGTAGCCCCGGGCCTTTGTGTTTTTGTTTGACTGGCGACGGGGTGCGGGCTGGGCTTCGGGCTGATATGCCGCTTTGTATCGGCCATGAGGTGGCTGGTCAGCCGCAGCATACGCTGGTGGTGTAGGCTTAATGCTTCCTCCTTGAGTTGGGGTAGCAACCTGCGCTTTGGGTAACTTTTGGTTGGGCGTTCGAGTTCGTATCCCTCGGCTGCCAGGACCTCGGTCCATCTATCCGCTAGCAGATCTTGATCAGCTTGAAGCTGTTGCTGCTTTTTTTCCAGGCTTTTTGCTGTGGCTATAAGCCGGTGCTTGAAGCGCTCCTGCTCGACAGGATCATCAGGCATGATGAATTCTTCGTCGTCGAGGCTCACCTCGTCTTCAGAGAGGGGCATGTAATTGTCATCCTCTGATTCTCCGTCTGTTGCCTGTTCCTTAGGGCTAGCTTGCCCATCCTCCCGCTCGAAGCCTAGGTGGAGGGGATTGTCTTCATCTTCGGCACTATCCGCAGCGTTATTTTGTCTTGTGCCGGTATCGCTATTTTTTCTATGGCGGGGCTTAGAGCGGCGCCGATGACGTTGGTGCTTAGATTGCTTATCAAGGGGATTATCCTCCATGGCCTTATTGCCATCGCTTTCTTTGGGGGTGTCCACCATATATGATGAGGTGGCTGTCCAGCGCCCTGTGGGCGGTGGTTCTTGTTCTTCTCCTACATCGTCATCCATACTGTCGATGTCTTCGGAGCCGAAATCAAGCATGTTGGTTAAGTCGTCGACAGTGGCTATTAAGTGGGTGGTGGGTGGGGAGTGAATTTCTTTGTCATCCGCTTCCCACTCAAGCCGGACATAGTTCGGCCAAGGGTCTCCTGACAAGGAGAGAGACCTCAATGAATCTAGCACATCGCCCAAGGGCGAGTGCTGAAAAATATCCGTGTAGGTAAACTCCATGATCGGTGCCCAATCAGATTGGACAGGCACGGACACAGGCGGTTCGGAGCCTGTGGCCGGGGACGAATCCAAGGGTCCGGTAACACAAGTATCATAGGAGGTGAAGTCAGTATTCGGCTCTATCGCCGCTGAGTGTGCGGCCTCCGTGGCGAGGTCCATCCACCCATCCTCGGACGGCACGACCTGCTCCGGATTGAGGGCCGAAGTAGCCACAGGTGTGATCTCCCGAACACCATCCGATGGCAGAGCTAAGTCATCCTCGTCGTGACTGTGCGGTGCACCTCACATGCGCTCGAAGTCGTCAAAGATCAAGTCTCCGCGGATGTCGGTAGTATAATTCAAGTTTCCAAACCTGACCTAATTGCCAGGGGCGTAGCTCTCGATCTGCTCCAGATGGCCAAGCGAGTTGGCCCACAGTATGAAGCTGCTGAATACGAAGATTTGTCTAGGGAGAAAAACCTCACCCTAGATCTCATCATTGCCGGTGATCGAAGGAGCCATCAAGCCTTTATGTGACGACACAGTGGAGCTCTCAATGAAAGCACCAATGTCGGTGTCAAAACCGGCGGATCTTGGGTAGGGGGTCCCGAACTGTGCGTCTAAGGCCGATGGTAACAGGAGGCGGGGGACACAATGTTTACCCAGGTTCGGGCCCTCTCGATGGAGGTAATACCCTACTTCCTGCTTGATTGATCTTGATGATATGAGTATTACAAGAGTGGATCTACCACGAGATCGTAGAGGCTAAACCCTAGAAGCTAGCCTATGATTATGATTGTTGTTGTCCTACGGACTAAACCCTCCGGTTTATATAGACACCGGAGGGGGATAGGGTTAAACAAAGTCGGTTACAAGGGAGGAGATCTACATATCCGAATTGCCAAGCTTGCCTTCCACGCAAAGGAGAGTCCCACCCGGACATGGGACGAAGTCCTCAATCTTGTATCCTCATAGTCCAAAAGTCCGGCCAAAGTATATAGTCCGGCTGTCCGAGGACCCCCTAATCCAGGACTTCCTCACTCGTTCCTTTGGGATATTAGTAACCTTTGTGATAGTCCTCGAGGTCCATGGTATCTCATTCTTCCAATACCATGAACCAGCCAAGGCAGACATTCTCTGAACCAAACGATCACAACCAGAGTGCTCTTGATGAGTTGTCGATTCTATATTGTGAACCTGCCAGTCCTACCTTTCAGCATGGGTTATCCGAAAGAAATATTTTGAGCCTTGTTCGACATACTAATCTTCGCATCTGCAACTCAGAAAACCATATGTTCCTTTGAGTTGTCTCTCTTTAGTTGTATTCTGACCTCTGTCTATCAATTGATGGTCAGGACTGGTTGTGCATTCGTGTTAGCGATGCCTATTATTCTTGTGGTCCGTCGAGCCATTCTATTCCAGAATGACTAGGAGAAACAAACTCCAGTACCTCATCCATTTCTTGGATTGGGTCAAAGTAGTTGTATACCACAGATCAAAATGTCAATCTAGTTTTTTTTTCTATTCTACCTTGGAGTATTACCATCTTTATATCAAGAATATCATGAGAATTGCACACCATCCTATGAACTCTTGATATAGTGATACTTCTCGCCATCATTATTCATTCCTCAGTCCCCGTGTTGTTGCAACCGGAATGACGACAAGTGAACTATGATGTGTGAAACCAATACTCCTAGCAACCTCGTTGCTTGGTAGTTAATGGACAACACTACAAAAAAATACACTTCCGTGATGATACGTGTTTGTCACAGTAGGTCGCGTTTTCTGTCATGCATGTACATCCATGACGATTTTATGACAGAATCAAGATAGTCATACCTGTGCTGTCGTAGAAGTGTTCCACGACATTACCAAAATTATCATCATGGAAGTGTCCACTTCCATGAAGATAAATCACGCGTCACAGAAGTGCTTTCGTCAAGGGTGACTGACACGTGGCATCCACCGTAACGGAACGCCGTTAAGCTATCGGGTCGGGTTTTGGATCCGATAACCCGTTAACTGCCCCGGCCAATGGGGATTTTCCACGTGTAAAATCATGATTGGCTGGAGGAGACATGTGTCAGGTCCGCGTTGGCATAGGTGTCACTGATCCAATGGGCGAGACGCGCCAATGATATGTTGACACGTGGACCGACCCATCAAGCTTAAATGGGCCGGCCGAACTGAAGGCTCACAAGATTTTGCGGACCATAATGGGCCGACCCAGCTAAAGGCCCATGAGATTTTGCGGACCATAATGGGCTGGCCCAGCTAAAGGCCCACAAGATTTTGCGGGCCATAATGGGTCGGCCCAGGTAAAGGCCCACAAAATTTTTGGGTGCCATAATTGGTCGGCCCAGGTAAAGGCCCACAAGATTCTTGCGGATCATAATGGGCCGGCCCAGTTAAAGGCCCACGAGATTTCACCGGCATTAATGGGTAGGCCCAGCTATAGGCCCACAAGATTTTGAGGACCCTAGTAGGCCGCCCATTAACTGGCTGCCATGTTTTGGGCCAAATGCCGACCCATATTTGATCCGGTCCATTAATGGCCTGCCACACTGTGGGCCTAATAGTGGCCCATATGAGATCTGTCCCGTTAAAAGCCCACCATGTTCTGGGCCAAATTATGGCCCAGATCAGGTCTGGCCCTTTAAGAGGCTTTGGGCTCAATTATGGCCCATATCAGATTCGGCCCGTCAACTGGACACTATGCTTTTGGGCCCACTTGCTAAAGGCCCACTTAGTAATTCGCCTGATATTAGTTATGGCCTGTTAAGGGCCCGTTTAACATTTCGGCCCTATATTAATTTCGGCCTATTAAAAGCCCGGCATATAGTTGGGCCTAACTACGGCCCGGTTTGCATCCGGCTTGCTCGCAGCCGATATCTGATTGGGCCAAACAAGGACTGAGACAATTTTGGCCTGGTAAAAGCCTATGATTTGATTCGCACAATCATGGGCCGGGGTTCATTTCGGGCTGTTGCCGGCTCGTGAGCTGTTCGGCACATTTCAGGCCCAACCTACATCGTGATTGCATCACGGCCCAGTTATCTACCATAATTTTATGGATTGGCCGGTTTACTATGAAGACAGGATATATATATATATATACAGTAAAATAACTGCAGCATCGTGAATAAGAAAAAACCTAGACTATACAATAAAGAAATTACGGCATATTACATCCACTGGGCATCAAAGTTCGCCACTATGATAATAAAGCACAAGCAGACAACAGATTACATACACTGGGCATCAAAGATCGCCACTAGTGCAAATAAACACGGTGACAAAATAATATACAAAACCAACAGCACTTCAATAGAGCTCAAGAAAGGTTAGCCCTGCTGGGGAGCTGCAGCGCAAGCAGCTGAGCAAGATGATGAGACTGCGCTTGTTCAACACTTATATCTTCCTCACTCTGAAAGATAAACAAGCAGACAGATGACATGTTTTGCACATAAAAGTATCAGTGCTGACAATTCATCACATTTCTTACTGACGAATAAAGTGACACAGTTTGAAATTGCATTAACACAATATGGTATTGTTCAGGTCAAGACATGGTAGGAAATGACATTGTGAAGGAGTTGGCAGCTTCACGACACCACTGGATTACAGATCAAGAACTCATAAGCATCAATGGTTAGTGTGCTGTCAATTTATACCATTTCAGATTGGCAAATAAAGAGATGATTTAAATAATAGTAGAACGATATGACATTGTTCATAGTTAAGACATTGCAGAATATGACATTGTGCTGTAGTGGGTAGGTTCACCACACCACTGGATTACGGATGAAGAACAGAAGCATACATGCAGTGCAAAAGAAGATCACTTGCTCTGTATAGTTTAATTTACATGGTATGAAGAAGGAACTTGGTTGTACAACTGAAAACTTAAATTGAGAACGGACAAACTTTTGTTTATGAACTACATAATAAACTTTAAACAAGCAATTTGATGCAAACACCAAAAATAAACAGCTGTTGCAGTCATGCCTAACCAAATATATACAATAAAGTTTGAAGGATTGAGATGCACAAACTTACATTATTGGTGAAGACATGCTCTATAAAGGCCTTGTCCATGCTGATGGGTGGGGGGGAAATTCAAGAAGTTTACCACAGAATCTTCTACAAAAGCAGTGCCTTTATTCCACATTTTGTTAAGAGTAAATATAGATGTGATAATATACGAAAAAATGGAGAATATTTAAGATAAGATGAAGAGTGATGCTACATAACCAAGTAGCTATAAATATAAGTGCAGCGATACAGGCAAAAGATACAGCCAAGAGCAATGCACAGCTAAACTTCTTCAGTACCAACCTTATGGTAAGAGTAAATATAGATCCGATGTGTAGAAAATGGAGGGCAAAGGAAAATAAGCTGCAGATTGATGGTACATGAACAACTACCTGTCATTATAAGTACACTGATAAAGGACAGCATGTACTTACAAGAACAATGCAGAGCTAAAAAAACATTGGCACTGGATATATTCTACACTAGTGTAACCATTCATACAGATTAGATAATTTGGAGCGAATAATTGACAAGCAAGCTATCATGCATACTGCTGTCACATAATGAACCAGGTATGTATGCAAGTACAGTGATACAAGACAACAGGTACTAACAAGAGCAAAGCAGCGGGCAGCATATTTGTGATATCATGTCGTTCTTGTCAAACCGGAATTCTTCTTCGAGCAGATTTCCTGCAAAAAAGATCCGTAAGGCACATGCGGAAAAGTAGAAGTTCAAATTGTCATGTGATTTCATAGACAGTACCTCATCCTAGGAACGAGACCAGTGCATAACAAGGTTTTTCCATTCAATGTCTTCTAAATTTAGCACAGGAGACTTCACCGGAAATTCGTTTATAGACTTGCCATCAAAGTGTGATTTCCTCAGGTAACACCGATACTGCTACAATGCTTCCTTGAAAAGCACAAGCAAGCTTTGCTCGTCATGACTATCCAGATTGACCCTCGCCTAGTTACAACAATGTAATGTAAATCATTGATGTGTTCAATCAGTAGAAAACAGGAAAATAATAACCATGAACAATACCACTTACACGTAACTTGGACAGGAAGATGTGAAAATGGTGTTTGTCTTCACAATAATCTTCCCGTGATGGGAATATATGCACGTAGTCCCTAACAACATTGAAAGCATTGTCCTTTAAACTGGCAATAAATGGAATGCGGTTCCAATCTGCAGGAATTGGCCGTCTCTGCAGTTGGGATAGGTCTTCGGCCGGTGGACTTGCTATACTTTTTGCTGGAGTGGGATTTTTCTGTGGTACAACTGGTGCTATGGCAAATGAAATCGATATACCTTTTGCTGGAGTGCAGGTCCTGTGTGGTGGGGCTAGTGGTGTGGCCAGTGAAGTATGGGTACAGTCTGCTGTAGTCGGTCCTACGTTTTGTGTCACTGGTTGTACAACCAATATAAGTGGGGTGCTGTGTGATTTCTCCGGCACCACCATGTTTATCAAGGACTTTGCTGGTGCTCCTTCAGGTTCGGCAATCACCCTCTTCCTTTTTGATGTCTGATGCACAAGAACAGCATTTGAGTGGAAAAACATGGTATGATGACAGATGGAATATGTATTGATAATGGATGGGCATGGCATCTCGACATATATGATGAGTAAACTAAGCAGATGGCGGTGCAACAAAGTAGAAGAAATGCAAGACAACATATGCAAGATACCCACAATCAATAAAACATTGCCAAATTAGAACAGGCACCTTGATGGGTGAACAGGACAGGCCATCTGCCTTTGACTCCTCGAGGTTAGAATAGTCATTAGGATCATATTCTGAACAAGAATCAATAGGTGGGGAGCGTATGAGTTTCATTGCATCCAGAATAGCACTCAATGCCTTGGTGCCAATTTTGTAAGTCATTGTAGTGTTTAGCTTCAAGAGTGGACTGCTGCTAGTGTGACACAAAGCATCTACACAGATCATAGTGTAGATATAACGGTAAAACCTTAAGCATCAGAGTAAAATCAGCAAAGTGGAACTTGCTGGAATATATGTGCTAGTATTGCCGGTACGGCTAGAAAGGCTTCGGATACCGGCTCTCTTCAAGTGAAGGTGCGGTACTGTTAATATCAGTGTAACACTCAAAGGCGACACAGCTCCCCGCATTTCCTTGCTATTCTTATAGGATTCAAGTGGGCAGGCCACTACAAATCCTATTCCTATGTTTACAAGATCCTATGAATCAAAGATGCTCAAAGTGTCCATCACAATCGACCGTATAGACGTCTACACTGCAAATGTCCCTGCTCATCTTCAGTTCAAGGAACATACTGTACTACTATCATACTGCCTCCGTTCCGAAATATAAGTCTTGGTAGAGATTTCCACTATGGATCACATACAGATGTATCCAGATACATTTTATAGTGTAGATTCACTCATTTTGCTCCATATGTAGTCCATGGTGGAATCTATACAAAGACTTGTATTTAGGAACGGAGAGAGTACATATTAAAGAAGAACGGAAGAGGAACATGGTAAAGAAGAGCAAGCAGATTTTGGATAATAAAATGTTGGTTGCGCAGTTCCCACACATGATGAACCAGAGCGCATTAAGAATGCAACTCTCAGCTGTCTCTCGACCATTTCAGGCGGTTGGATGAAGATCCTACGTCTCCTAACCCTTCTTCTTCGTCGTCTCTGATTCTTTCCCATACAGAACACCACACGGGTCGCCGGCCGGACCACCGGCACCCCCCCCCCCCCCCCCGTCGAGGTTTCTTCGTTCGGCGAGGCCCCACAACCACCCGAGCCCCATCAATCACACCAGTGAACTCCGGCGAGCTCTGAAAAATCGACTGACCCAATTTTGAAATTTAGTCTACTATGATTTAACTAGTGTGGAATATAAAAGGGGAAAACCATAAGCATTGGGAGTATAGTGTTGAGCGTGCCATGGCGGATCTGAAGGTGCAAACTGGACAAAGGCAACTTCGCAACCAAGACAAGAAATCAGAGTAAAGCAGTGGCGATCTATTTTCTTGGTGCGATAAATAAGTTGAGCAGATACGAAAGAGTACCGCCTCTGGTGCGGCGCCGTGTACGCATCTGCTGAAAATTTGACGGTGCTGGGGTAGCGATGGCTGTCGGCGGCGTGGAAGCAGATCTAGGAGGGTAGGCGGTGGCGGCGGGGCGTGGTGGACGAGATGGTCATAGGAATGGCGCTAGCAAGGTGGACGACGGCGGGGATGAAGCGAGAGGACGGGATGCAAGGATCCCGGTCCGAAGCCATGGATGAGAGAGGTCGATCTCTTGTAATGGACGGCAGCGTCGAGGTATCAGCTCCGGCATGGTGGAGGAGGACGGCGGTGGATGGGGTGGCGAACGGCGACGGACGGAGGATCGTGGGGTGGGGAGGGTGTTTTGGCGCCCACGGAGTACGAATGGGGAAAAGGGAGGTAGAGAGGAAGGGGGGAACCATGTATTCAGGGCGCGCTTGTCTCAAATGCGAGGAAATTTACAAACTTAGCCCCCGATTCAAATTTCTACTACATCACAGCAACATTAGTCGGTTGGGGATAGGACGGTAATCTCGCATACACCGAATATTTGCCGACAGGAGTTATTTTTGGCGCCCATCGTGTATGCACATGAATCGGGGAGGGAGTCGATTTCGCCCGAGGACACACTGTGTTTTGTTGCCCACCGTGTATGAATCCGGGTGAGAGGCGGTTATGTCATGTTTGGGTGAAATTACAAACCTACCCCTATCAAAACCTATAGAAATCCAGCAGATAGGCTTTGCGTGGCAGGGATAGGCAGTAGTGATTTCCATCTTGCAGATTTTGGTTTCGGGCGGTTACTGCGACTTTCCCTGCTTCCTTCAAATTTTGCAGAGTGTACGTTTACTGTGCCAACTCAATTCAAATCCCGTTTGTATTCTATTTTTTCGGGCGGGATCCATTTTCAATTGGAATTACATTCTATATACATCATTTTTATGTATACTTTCAAAAGCACAACAAAGAATTCTGCTCCTTTATATGTATAATATGATTTACAAATACAGCGATCTCGAAATCTTAAAGTTGAATTCGAAAAAATTTAACCAAATTATGTGCTACTAAAATGTATGGATCAGTAATATCTACATATTAAATAACATAGATGTGCGTGAATTCATATGAGTATGCATATTTGATAGATCAATTTTGGTTCGAGTATGGATTACATGTATCATCATCTCGAATTCAAATATTTGAATCCCTTTTTTGTTCACTCCTTTCACGCCCATCTCTCTCGCATGCATGCTCCTTCAGGTAGCTATCACTCTCTTTTCTCCAGCTCACCCGCACGCTCACTTCATGTTTCTCCTATCCTCGCAAACATGGTCTCTCGACGTCTCCCTTGAGAAGTGTCACACTCTCCCTATCATTATACATAACGCGGTTTTCATTATCTCTCACGTCTCTACTGTTCTCTGGTATCACTCGGTACCTAAGCTTTCTTTTTCACCGCCACACACACAGTCTCCACTCGTCTTTCACTTTGTCTTTCTCTCTATGGGATTCTGTCACACACCCTATATGTCTCTACATATGACTCATACCACTAAAATTACTCTCTCTCTCTCCTGTAGACACAACATTTGATGCGGTCTCCTTTTCGTCTCCATCCCAGACTGACATTATTCATTTGTTTACCGATCAGACAACCCCGACTACTGTCTCCTCTCTCTCTCTCACAGACACACACAAAACTCCTGCTTCCAATCCCCTTCCCGACTACCATCTCTCTCTCACACACAAAACTCTCACTTTCGCACCCCGACTCGTATTTCTCTCACAAACATTTATCGACTAGATAGCCTCTAGACAGGTTTATACACCCGCGCACTCGTGCTTCCACCATCGCATACATGTCTCTCTCCCGCTCCTTGTATCTATGTAGATTTATCTTCCCTTCTTGAGACACGCCCTCTCGATCGTGCACACACACACACTATCGCCTCATTTCATGCTGATACCTATCGCACACACACTCCTTGTGTCTTTGTCACACATGCACTCCGTCCTCCTCCACTCTCCCTCTATCTCACACACACATGGGCTTTTTGCAACAACTAGCAAGATGCCCATGCGTTGCACGGAACATCAAGATGCATTTGTATGAGTAGTTTATCTTGTGGGGTAAAAGGATGAATGAGGGAAGGCCTTATTTGCAAATGCGGAGAGGGGTGTGGGTATCTTTTTGCAAATTGCCATAGTTTCCTTCCTATCCGTCAGATATAGATCAGATGGCCTATATTGCAGGATGGCAAGCACACGATCATCACCGATAATGCTTTTTATAAGAGTAGGGATAAAAAATAGAGTTGGTGATGATGGTGGGCCTGCCATCCTGCAATGTAGGTCGTCCGATTTATATCTGAAGGATAGGAAGGAAAATATGGCAATTTACCCGCACTCTTCACCACATTTGCAGATAAGGCCTTCCCTTGTTCATCCTTTTCTCCCACAATATCTTGATGTTCCGTGCAACGCACGGGCATCTTGCTAGTAAGAGTAGAAATTAGACATATACCACTTCTCGAATCTTGAATCCAACAACATTCCTCCCTTATCTCATCACAACCGCCAAAGGAATATATTTTGAGTGAAACATAACATATTTTTAGTGATATACGTATTTCAAAACTAGATTTTTTTTCCTATCAAATCGGTGAATATGTATTAATCTACTTTGATCGTGTGGCAATGCATTGGCACATTGCTAGTAGTTATTATAATTTTTTGGACACCAGACAAACGGTGGAGTACATATACGAAGAGAAGAGGCGCACGCACACAGTCGGCCTCTCGCTGTCTCGCACACATGAGTGTTATGTAAAAGCGACGTTAACAAATAAACCCTAAAACCCTAGGTGCACGATTGCTGCATTTGCGGGTACCGGGTATGTGGTGGAGCACCTTTGTAGGAGTAGTCAGCTCGCGTGATAATTTGATCCGTAGGAGTTGATGGTCGGGACCACAGGTGAACGACTTGGAGCGCGGTGGCTCGCCAGTTGCCACAGATCGTGTAGCCACATTTGAAATATCATTTTTAGCGGGGTTAAGAGTTCTGATTTTCAATGGTGCATTATAAGTAGTGAATATTGGAAATATGAGCAATTTACCAAATGATTTTATTTGCAGAAATATTAGATAAAGCATGAATAATATAACAGTGACAAAACAAGCCATGCAGTTTGACAAAGAGAAGGTAAACAACATCTTCATATATGAACTCTAACTAAACATATCTAGAGCAGACAGTATAGCAAGTTGCATATATGAAATAGAGTCTAGCATATCTGGGGAAAATACTAGAACAAGAAATGGTAGCAGGACCTTTAACAGAAAGGACAAGAACACGTACTGGACTGCAGCAGCAGAAGTGCTGGACTTGGGGTCGGTGTCCTCGCCTGCTATGTCGTCGAGGAGGTGGTGGACGTCGGGGAAGAAGTCGTCGTCGGGGAAGTAGTCGTCGAAGTCCGTGATGAAGATGCCAGTAGTCGCACAGAGCGCTCACCAAAAACCTTATCACCCTTCTCCCATACAAGACTCAAAAGGTGCGGTTCTGGAGGCTTACTGTCCCGACCTTGTGTATTCATACACATTTTGCAAGTACGTGCATATAGCACAAACTTTACTATATACTATCACACTACACGTCTCTCTCAATATATGCTTGCAGACTGTGCTACTCCCTCCGTCCAGGTCAATAAGTCATCTTTGGTTGTGCACTATGACCAAGAAGGAGGGAAGACTTATACACCTAGACGGATGGAGTACTACGACCTCTCAGCATCACAAGCATGTCCCCTTTTATAAGGCCCCACGTTGGAAATGTGCATGCATGCAACCATTTCATTGGTTGTACTGAAAGCTATTGTTGTTGGTGCCATGGCTGAAAAGTTAATACACTTCATGTGTGCTTTTTCATTGGCTGCATGCATGTGAGAGAGTGCATTGGGAGTGGAATGGAAGAATTAATGTGAGCAAATTACTATGTGTCTTGGTCTAAGAGAAGTTGTCTTTAGGCCTAATAAACCCGAACGGAGGGAGTACGTGCAAATGCACGTTTTAACATTACGATGCGGTTTTTGTAAAAGTAGAAAAACAGCACTAGTCAAGCTTGTGAAATGATTCAATGCAAAACAAATGCAAAAATGCTCGTTTGATTGTTTACTTTTAGCTTCCTTCTCTGTGGTTATTTCTCTGTCGTACTTTGTACAGAGTATCTCACTGGTTGGAAAGGCATGCAAATACCCAAACCGCTTCCTATACCCTGTATCGATTTTTTTGCCTAACAAATTGTGCCGTCCAACTGGAATTCCAACTTGGGTACTACTACTATTAGGAGTACCAGGGGCCAGTTATTTTAGGCTTCTAGATTAGTAATCCCATAACTACTACCTCTGTCCTGGTTTATTGGTCCCCATTGTAATCTGTGTCAAATTTTGCTTATAAATTTAACTAATGAAATGTTAGTGCATGTCACATGCACTACTCCATCCGTCTAGGTGAGTAAGTCATCTTAGGCTATGCACCGTGACCAAGGAGGAGGAGAAAACGAGAAACATTAATGTTTATTTGATAATTAATAGTATTGCATGCAATGAACTAACCATTGCATGTCGTGTTTGATATCTCAAGTCATTAAAAGCATGCACACTCTTTATCTCTTATTGGTTGATATGTCAAGAAACAAGAAACGAGGTAGAAGTTAATGCACCGCGCCTAAGTGTTTTGGGACTATTTGGTTTTCGTAAGATGACTTACACACCTAGACGGAGGGGTTACAATGGTGAGGAATAAACCAGTTAAATCTTTGATCAAAATTTAGCACAAATTACAAAGGTGAGGAATAAACAAGGATGGAGTAGTAGTTTAGAAGCCCAAATAAATGAGTAGTACTCTCCACTGTGACTAGTCTTGTGGAAAAAGCTGGGGAAGCCGCCAAAAGAACTGGCCCTAGGAGTAGTAGCTAGGGATCGAGTGTGCAAGATGAACCGGAGAAAGTAAATGCAGAGAGATGAAATGCAAAAAAAGACAAAGGGATGTGATGGTTTCTTGTCCGTTTATTTTACCAGGCCACTTATTACTGGGAGTGGCTGGTTTTTGTGATATGACGGTTTTACTGCCGCGCCACGAGCACCCATACATCGGCCTCGTGTCAATGTCAGCATCAGCGGCGTCCCCCCTGATGCACATTACAGAGACGGGGCGGCGGCCTGCGCGGGCCTCATCAGTGCCCACGATCAAGAGGAAGACGTTTCCGTCCTCCTCCGAGACTAGCAGGCGGCGGTGATCCTCCAGCGACTTCGACATGGTGAATGGGTAGCACGTCTTGTACTTGATGTTCTCTGCCAAGGGCCAGCAGTGACCGCTACACGCATCTGTGAGGTGATGCACCATGTCCGCCGGCGAGCCACAAAACGGCATCGGGCACTTATAGCAGTGGATGAAGGGCTCCTTGGAGGCATCGACCAGGCCGTCCATGAAATGGGAGTGTCTGTAGGGGACGTTGCGCCAGTTGAATATATGAGCAAGTTACTATGAGATTTAATCTGAATAAGCACAAAATAAATCATGACGTCTATAACAGAGATGAAACTAATCATGTGGACTAGCATAGTAGTAGGATACAGAGTAGAAACATGAATTCTACCACGATTTCGAACAGGAAGGACAGAGGAACATACGGTGCAACGGGAGCAGTACCGTGGGCGTTGAGGTTGTCGCCCATGTCCAAACACCACATAGACACGGTCTTTGAGCACGGTTCATAGTCGTTCCATGCTCGGGCATTGAAGTTTGTAACTATTTTAGATTAGAATATACTACTCCTCCGGTGCTAGTAGTAGAGGAGAGTCCACCTCTACTACTCTACTCAAGAAGTTAGGGCATAGCACTATAGGGAGTACTAGTACTGTGATCACTCAAGCAAGTTGTCTGGCATCGACAAGACCCTACGCTGCTGATATGTGTCTCGTAAGTCAAGCGGCGTGCTGTAGTCATCATCACCTGTCCACATCCCGCAGCACATATTCGCTTCTCCATCTTTGTCCGCACATGATCTCGTCCAATCTTCCATCCCCGCTAAGGCGCCTCCCTCCCTCATCCGAAATCCAGGCACTAACAATGGCAGAACTGAGCAGCGTCCGCCGGAAGAGTTGCTGGAATTCGCTCCCCACAAAGGTAATCAAGCTCATTGTTTCATGTGTGGACAATCTCAGTACCATGCCGCTCGCCGCGTGCTCGTCGGGGCTGTACCGTTTACTCAAAGCCCTCAGGCCGGAGCTTTTTAAGCCAGCTCTTTGCTTGCTGATGCCGCCTGATCTTTAGAAATGACGTGTCATGTAGCTTAACGATCGTAGGGTGGCGAGCATCAACCCCCTTGACTGCGATCCGATCCCCGTCAGCTTCAACTACATTAATGGTATGTACTCGGTCGGCATGAACACGTCTTGGATGGTGCTCGTCGACGGTCGCGGCAGCTGGATGCCCGTGGAGGTCTACACCCGGCGACTGATCCCCCTTCCTTCGATTATCACTGCACTGCTTTCGCACCGCGGCCCAGAATACTCGGAATCTTACAGTAGCCAACATGATACCAAGTTTGATTTGCTCAAGGTTGTAATTTGCCAAGTGCCCACAAGATCTGCGAATTATAAAGACTTCAGGCTAATTGCGTTCTTCAACCGCAGTCTCGCCTATCTGATAGGTCACTGCGGTAAGTGGATAAATCTGCACGCCCATCGCAGGATCATACATCCTCCATGGTTCTCTGATGCTATTGAATACAAGGGCTTCATTTACGCTGTCGACTCCTTCTATGGTTGGACGTATTGCTGGCCTACTCTAGTCATCGCTACAAACGGCTGTTACAGCTGTATGTTGCTTTCCTATGATATCAGGATGCCTTGCTTATATTACTGTCAACATTTGCTGAAAAAATATTCATGCTCATAACATGGTGTTCTTAAGATTGACTAAATCAAGAGCCCTTTTTTATTTGACTCCAACTTGATATGATGTTGTAGGCCGCCTGGTGTCCCTACCCTTCCTAATCCTAGAACCATTCAAAGAAAAGTGGCATGGAAGTTGCAGGTGGTTCCTGGCTTGATCAGAAGACGGCGAAAGATTGATGATCGTTAGCACGTAGCGGGCGTGTTGTTTCGCGGAATACAATCATAGTCACTGCAAGGTCTTTGAGCAGGATCCCAGCTTCTCTGGGCCTTCAGGAATTTTTGACTAGAGGCTGGTAAGTAGCCTTGGTACATGCTCTCTGTTTGTCAGATTGAATTATCCGATTAACCAGGACATAACTGATGGCAAGGATCATGATGGCAACGTGGTTTCGTTCATCAGGAAAAACTGTGTGTACACAGCGTACCATGCGTGTCTGCATGCACCATACCCTGATATGTGCCGCCATGCTCTGCAGCCCAAAGTAGGAGAGAGGGTCGCAAGTATCATACTTCGACCTACTGGCTGGAGTTTCCCCCGTCAGGCACCCATCTGGTTCAAGACGTCAGCCAATCTCCACCGCTTAATAAATAGTAACGTCTAACTGAGCCAGTTAGTTAGATGCCTACACTTGGTATAGTCGGATCTTTATTTAGTCTGATGCATACACTTGTTCTTTTTTGGTAGCCCTTTTGTAATGATGGCTGATGTTTGGTTTGGAAGAGAGAGCTGCGTCTTCACTCTTCTAGCCTGCTTACTGCTTCTGTTGCACCCCCAGCCCTGGTTGCTGCTGCTGCTGTTTTCAATGTACAATCAGCAGTATATTTCATCTGTTGTTTGAATAAATGTGTTGTTAGAATGACAAACACAATGTTTTGGAATTCGTTGCATGGTTCGATCCTTTAGTGCCCTGTACCGTACGTAGCGCATACTATTTTTCGTACGGAACACATTTTCCACTTGTTGATAACGTGCAGCCCACTAATGAAGGCCTAATAGAGAAGCCCATAATTAACTGGAAGGGAGGCTCTCACATGAATCCGGCCCAGGTACATGCTCATGGTCCCCTGAACATAAATAAGTAAATAAATAAATAAATAAAGCTAAATGCTCATGCACCAGTTCTTTGGGGAAATAGGTAGCCCAGTATTTCTTTTTGAAGAATACCCAAGCTAGGCCTATTTGTTTTCTCCGAATTACTGGGCTGCAAATCTTTCAAGACGAGGAGGGATGCCATCCGGCCTGGCTTAAGAGTGTGGTCAATGTCTGTTAAAAGTAATATCAAAAGGGGTTGAAAATTCCAAAAAAATTATAGCAAATGGGATATAAGTTTCTTTTTTTTTGTTCTTCACTGATATCTTATACGTATTTCATTGGATTTAATATGACATAGTACTAATTTATTTTTAAAATTTTTTTAGTATGGCCATTAATTTTTCGATTAAGAATATTTCGTCCCCCAGCAAAAATATGCGAATTTTCAAAATTTCCCACATATTTAGTTAATTTTTTGACCCTGGTACTGACAAGAAAAAGGCCGGTAATTCTAAAAATGGAATATGGGCTGCAATAAATTCCATATGAATTAGAAAATGAGTAAAAATTATAAAAATAATAGTAGGCTGTACACGCCATAGATTTCGAGGCTGACTTGTTTACGCAAGGCTTTGTCAGTGAACACACGATTCTAGCAGCAGGACTGTTGGATGTCCATCCAATGGCCGACGTGCTTCTTCAATCTCTGATCTTCCTGCTCTAGCCGCCTAAACTAGCGCCGGCGGGACTGCCTGCTCCCTCCTCTTGTGGCCCGCTGTGATGCCGCGCAGGCTTCCCCGGCCCCCCATACTCCCTCCGCTAGCCGGGCCGCACGCAATCAACTGCCTCCTTATTACGCAAAAAAATTATTCCTCCCACTGACATCTGGGGCGCACTGGTTGGGAGGATGACCTGTGGACGTACTAAGTTGATGCGTATGCAGGGCTTGTCAACTTAGTCAACAAACGATTCTAGCAGCAGTAACCGTTGGATTTGAATCGAACGGTCCTGCTGCTTCTTCAATCGCTACTCTTCTTGCACCAACCACCCAAACCAGCGCCAGGGAGACCGCCTGCTCCTGCCTCCAATGGCCGGTTGTGCTGCCGTTGAGGCCTCATTGCCCCCTACTACTACCACCGCTAGCCAGGCCCTGTGGCGACGGCAGCCTCGCACCACAGTCGAACCAGTGAACCCTCGTACTCCTCTCTGCGTGGGCATCCATTGCCGCGTCTTCCCCGGCTCCGCGTCATCCCCTTCCAAGGCCTCGCCGTCGTCCACCGCCTTGGTGCTCTCGGGGCGGCATGGTCAACATGGTCAACGACCTTCCATCGGAAGAGTACTGAATCTGGAGAGGCTGACAGCTGGGTCCACGGCCACAGCCCTGTTTTTTTGTGATTTGCCAAGTAATTCGCTTTGTCAGGCTTCTGGAGAGGCTGAAAGCTTTCATTCGGCTGGCTGAGAAAATGGCCCATCAGTAATGAGAAATGGGTTGTACATTTTTCAAACACATCAAACCGGCAATTAGTTTCAAATATCTTTTTTTTTCATTTCAAGATTTTAAATTACATTAATTTTTATGCGTGGAGAATTTGTTGGATTTTACATTGATATACATTTATTTTTTAAATCAGTTTGAATGTGAGTCAAAATTTCGGGATTAAAAACAGTACGGACCGCACCGAAATATGCAAAATTTTGTATAAGTTTTTAACCGTGGCCACAATATGGGCTGTAATGCTAACAAAAAGAATATGTGCTCCAAAAAACCTTAATAATTAGAAAATGGGCTGTAAATTATTAGAAATAATGGCAGATGGGCTGTATGCTATTTTCCACAGATTTGAGGCTTTCCTAAAAAAAGGTTGACGCACAAGCAGTGACTGTTGGATGGCCATCCAACGGCTGTCGTGCTTCTTCAATCTCTGCTCTTCCTACTCCAGCCACTCAAACAAGCGCCGGCGGGACAGCCTGCTTCCTCCTCCCTGCGGTCGGCTCTGCTGCCGGGCAGGCCTCACCGCCCCACCGTACTCCCATCGCTGGCCAAGCCATCCCTCTACTCACCCACACCTGCTGTTATTCTCCGGCGACGGCAGACGAACCAGTAAACCCTCGTACAGTCGTACTCCCCTCCGCGTGGGAAACAACTGCCGATTCTTCCCTGCCTCCGTGTTGTTCCCTTCCTAGGCCTCGCCTTCGTCCACCGCCCTGGTGCTCTCGGCGCAGCTTGGTCAACGTGGTCAACCACCGACATGCATCTGAAGTGGACTGTACGTGGAGAGGCCGACAGCTGGGTCCACGGCCGCACGCAAGGAAATTCCTCCTTATTACGCGCAAAATAATGATTCCTCCACCTAATATCAGGGACCGACCAAAACGGCCTCTATATTTCACGAGAAAAACATTACCGCCACTGACAGCTCGGACCCACCAGCTATATGTTCACATGCAAGGAAGTGCCTCCTTATTACGCACAAAAAAATGAATACTCCCCCTGTTAGCTGGGACCCAGTATAGTGGCTGGCTAACTTGTGGGCCTACTAAGTTGACGGGGATGGAGGGCTTTGTCAACTTAGTCAATATGCACGATTCTAGCTCCAGTGACCGTACGATGTCCATCCAACGGCCGTAGTGCTTCTTCAACCTCTGGTCTTCTTGCTCCAGCCGCCCAAACCAGCGCCGGTCATGCCTCGTGCTCCTGCCTCCCGTGGCCGGCTGCGATGCGGTGGAAGCCTCACCGCCCCTGCTACTCCCACCACTGGCCAGGCCATCCCTCTACTCACCCACACCCCCTGTTATTATGCGGTGACGGCAGCCTCACACCGCAGCGAACCAGGGAACCCTCATACTCCTACGCGTGGGCATCCACTACCGCGTCTTCCCCGGCTCCGCGTCGTCCCCTTCCTAGGCCTCATTGTCTTCCACTGCCCTGGTGCTCTCGGCGCGGCGTGGTCAACGTGGTAAAGGAACGGCTTCCATCGGACGTGGACTGTACGTGGAGAGGCTGACAGCTGGGTCCACGGCCGCGGCAAGGAAGTGCCTCCTTATTACGTGCAAAATAATTATTACTCCACCTGACCGCGGGGACCCAGCGGATGGGCCACCGTATTTCATGAAAAAAAGTTCCCCCCTGACTATTGGGACCCACCAGCTACACCTTCGCACGCAAGGAAGTCCGTCCGAGCAAAAAAAACAGAATGATTCGCCCCCTGACTGCTGGGACCCACCAGCTACATCTTCGCAAGCAAGTAAGTGCCTGACAGTCAGGACCCACCTGGTCGAAGCGTACGTAGCGTTATCATTCTGGTCGCGAACGTGTACGTACATATATACTAGTGGATGTAGAGGCGCGCACGTGTCATAGTAGAGGCGCGTACGTGTCGTAGTAGAGGTGCGCATGTAGCACGTACACCTGCGTACAGCGGTTAGGGTGCAAAAAAGAAAATACGGTCACGTATGTGTACATACGGGCGGGGTCTCGAACGCCTACTCGCGCATACGTACGGCCATGGCTCGAGTACATGGCTAGGTCGGAACGGAGAAACAGCGTCGTCGTCGTTTTCATGGGGAGGCAATGGAATGCGTCGTGTTCATGGGGAGGCAACGGAATGCGTCGTGTTCATCAGGAGGCAACGGAACTCGTGGGAGCTAACCGGCTGGGTCGGAACGGAATGCATTTTCATGTTCATCAGGAGGGCTTGGACGGAACAGGCGATGGAAACGAGGCCTGGTGAGGGAGTCCTGGATTAGGGGGTATCCGGACAGCCGGATTATATCCTTTGGCAGGACTGTTGGACTATGAAGATACAAGATTGAAGACTTCATCTCGTGTCAGGATGGGACTCGACTTGGTGTGGAAGGCAAGCTAGGCAATACAGGTGTGCATATCTCCTCCTTTGTAACCGACCTTGTGTAACCCTAGCCCCCTCTAGTGTCTATACAAACCGGAGGGGTTTTAGTCCGTAGGACAACATACAATCATACCATAGGATAGCTTCTAGGGTTTAGCCTCTCCGATCTCGTGGTAGATCAACTCTTGTAATACCCATATCATCAAGAATAGATCGACCAGGACATAGGGTTTTACCTCCATCAAGAGGGCCCGAAACTGGGTAAAACATCGTGTCCCCTGCCTCCTGTTACCATCCGCCTTAGACGCACAGTTTGGGACCCCCTACCCGAGATCCGCTGGTTTTGACACCAACATTGGTGCTTTCATTGAGAGTTCCTCTGTGGCGTCGCCGTAAGGAAGGATGCCTCGTCTCGTTGTTAAAAGCAACATCACTGCCGGGGGAGCTTTGGCTGTCGGCCAAACTCTCCGGCTAGGCAGTTTCGTCATGACTGCCTATTTGGCCGCTGCACCCACGATGACTTCTTGGGTCATCAAAAACAGCCTCCACGTCAGCTCGGAAGTCGCCGAGCAGATGGATCCAATGGAGCTCTCTTCCCTAAACGAACTCTTGGATCGCATCACTGCCTTGGGAGTCGCTACGAACTATGATCGGATTGGGCTTAAACCCGATAGAAGGGAGATTAACTCTCCCCCGGTCACTGATAACCCACAAGTATATGGGATCGCAACAGTTTTCGATAAGTAAGAGTGTGGAACCCAACAAGGAGCTAAAGGTAGAAAAAATATTCCCTCAAGTTCTATCGACCACCGATACAACTCTACGCACGCTTGACGTACACTTTACCTAGAAAAAGTATGAAACTAGAAGTACTTTGTAGGTGTTGTTTTGGATAGGTTTGCAAGAAAGTAAAGAGCACGAAAATAAAACTAGGGGCTGTTAAGGTAAAGAAGCAACTAAAGTAAATATAGCGAGTGTGGAAAAGTGGTGGTAGGAGTTGCGAAATTTTCCCTTAAGCAATTGACTACTTTACTAGACCTATAGCAAGTATTATGTGGGAGAGGCCACTGCTAGCATGTCATCCCTTACTTGGAATTCTATGCACTTATGATTGGAACTATTAGCAAGCATCCGCAACTACTAATGTTCATTAAGGTAAAACCCAACCATAGCATTAAGATATATTGGTCCCCCTTCAATCCCGTATGCGTCAATTTCTATGCTAGGTTGAAGCTTCTGTCACTCTTGCCCTCCAATACATAGTCTTATCAACATACAACTAACCCTATGGTGTGATCCACGCGCGCGCTCATATGATGGGCACCAAAGGACAGCAACATAACCACAAGCAAATTAAATCAATCATAGCAATTCATCAACCACCGATAGGACAACCAAAATCTACTCAGACATCATAGGATGGCAACACCTCATTGTTAATAATATGAAGCATAAAGCACCATGTGCAAGTAGAGGGTACGGCGGGTTGTGGGAGAGTGGACCACTGTAGATAGAGGGGGGAAGGTGATGGAGATGTTGGTGAAGACGGCGGAGGTGTTGGTGAAGATCGCAGTGATGATGATGATGGCCACGGCGGCGTTCCGGCGCCACGGGAAGAGAAGGGGAGAGGGGGCCCCTTCGTCTTCTTCTTCCTTGACCTCCTACCTAGATGGAGAAGGGTTCCCCCTCTAGTCCTTGGCCTCCATGGCATGGGAGGGGCGAGAGCCCCTCCGAGATTGGATCTATCTCTTTGTTTCCCTCTGGTTCTGCGTTCTGTTCTGGCTCTGTTTCACCGTTTCGTATATATATGGAGATCCGTAACTCCGATTGGCCTGAAACCTTCGCCGTGATTTTTTTTCCGAATATTAGCTTTCTTGCAGGAAAAGAAGAGCATCAGCCGCCTTATGGTGGGCTCACGAGGGTAGGGGGCGCGCCCTAAGGGGGGAGGGGGCGCGCCCCCCTGCCTCGTGACCACCTCGGGCACTGGTTCGCGTTCATTTTCCTTCCGAATTTTCCATATTTTCCAAAACTAAGCTCCGTCCGTTTTTATCCCATTTGGACTCCATTTGATATGGATATTCTGCGAAACCAAAAACATGCAACAGACAGGAAATGGCACTGGGCACTGGATCCATATGTTAGTCCCAAAAATAATATAAAAAGTTGCCAAAAAGAATATGAAAGTTGAATAATATTGGCATGGAACAATCAAAAATTATAGATATGACGGAGACGTATCAGCATCCCCAAGCTTAATTCCTGCTCGTCCTCGAGTAGGTAAATGATAAAAAAGATAATCTTTGATGTGGAATGCTACCTAGAATAATGTTGATCACATATCTAATCATGGCATGAATATTAAGACACGAGTGATTCAAAGCAATAATCTATATGTTGACATAAAGACAATAATACTTCAAGCCCACTAATAAAGCAATCATGTCTTTTCAAAATAACACGGCCAAAGAAAGTTATCCCTAAAAAATCATATAGTCTGGCTATGCTCCATCTTCACCACACAAAATATTCACATCATGCACAACCCCGATGACAAGCCAAGCAATTGTTTCATACTTTTGACATTCTCAAACCTTTTCAACTTTCACGCAATACATGAGCGTGAGCCATGGACATAGCACTATAGGTGGAATAGAATATGATGGTGGAGAAGACAAAAAGGAGAAGATAGTCTCAGATCAACTAGGCGTATCAATGGGCTATGGAGAGGCCCATCAATAGATATCAATGTGAGTGAGTAGGGATTGCCATGCAACGGATGCACTAGAGCTATAAGTGTATGAAAGCTCTAACTGAAACTAAGTCGGTGTGCATCCAACTTGCTTGCTCATGAAGACCTCGGGCATTTGAGGAAGCCCATCATCGGAATATACAAGCCAAGTTCTATAATGAAAATTCCCACTATTATATGAAAGTGATAACTCAAGAGACTCTCTATATGAAGAACATGGTGCTACTTTGAAGCACAAGTGTGGTAAAAGGATAGTAACATTGCCCCTTCTCTCTTTTTCTCTCATTTTTTTGTTTTATCTTTTTTTGGGACTTTTCTTTTTTTGGCCTTTCTCTCTTTTTTTATTTTTTTTATTTTTTCGTCCGGAGTCTCATCCCGACTTGTGGGGGAATCATAGTCTCCATCATCCCTTCCTCACTGGGGCAATGTCCTA
This sequence comes from Triticum urartu, assembly GCF_003073215.2. Lineage (NCBI taxonomy): Eukaryota > Viridiplantae > Streptophyta > Magnoliopsida > Poales > Poaceae > Triticum > Triticum urartu. Next base: position 41,552,819 of record NC_053023.1, on the reverse strand, counting down.
ATAATGATGATCATCACACTTCTATTTACTTACAACTCAATATTACAACTCGATATCTAGAACAAAGATATGATTCTATATGAATGCCTCCGGCAGTGTACCGGGATGTGCAATGATCTAGCGTAGTAATGACATCAAAAAACGGACAAGCCATGAAAACATCATGCTAGCTATCTTACGATCATGCAAAGCAATATGGAAATGATGCTCAAGTCATGTATATGATGATGATGGAAGTTGCATGGTAATATATCTCGGAATGGCTATAGAAATGCCATGATAGGTAGGTATGGTGGCTGTTTTGAGGAAGGTATATGGTGGGTTTATGGTACCGGCGAAAGTTGCGCGGTACTAGAGAGGCTAGCAATGGTGGAAGGGTGAGAGTGCGTATAATCCATGGACTCAACATTAGTCATAAAGAACTCACATGCTTGTTGCAAAAATCTATTAGTCATCGAAACAAAGTACTACACGCATGCTCCTAGGGGGATAGATTGGTAGGAAAAGACCATCGCTCATCCCCGACCGCCACTCATAAGGAAGACAATCAATAAATAAATCATGCTCCGACTTCGTTACATAACGGTTCACCATACGTGCATGCTACGAGACTTGCAAACCTCAACACAAGTATTTCTCAATTTCACAATTACTCGACTAGCATGACTCTAATATCACCACCTTTATATCGCAAAACTATTGCAAGGAATCAAACATATCATATTCAGCGATCTACAAGTTTATGTGGGATTTTATGACTAACCATGTGAATGACCAGTTCCCGTCATCTCTCTAAATAGATATAAGTGAAGCAAGAGAGTTTAATTCTTTCTACAAAAGATATGCCCACGGTCTAACAAATATAAGTGAAGCAAAAGAGCATTCTACAAATGGCGGTTGTCTAAGTGAAGAGAAACAGGCAATCCAAACTTCAAATGATATAAGTGAAACACATGAAGCATTCTATAAAGCTATACTCAAAGAATATAAGTCAAGTGCAAAGAGCATTCTATAAATCAACCAAGGACTATCTCATACCAGCATGGTGCATAAAATAAAAATGCAAAAGATGGTCCAAGATTGCACATATCGCATGAACGAAACGAATCCGAAAACATACCGATACTTGTTGAAGAAATAGGGGATGCCTTCCCAGCATCCCCAAGCTTAGACGCTTGAGTCTCCTTGAATATTTACTAGGGGTGCCTTGGGAATCCCAAAGCTTGAGCTCTTGCCTCTCTTCCTTCATCTCACATCGAAACCTTCTCCATCATCGAACACTTCATCCACACAAAACTTCAACAGAAAACTCGGTAATATCCGTTAGTATAATAAAGCAAATCACTACTCTAAGTACTATTGCAAACCAATTCATATTTTGTTTTTGCAATGTGTCTACTGTAATATAACTTTTTCATGGCTTAATCCACTGATATAAATTGATAGTTTCTTTAAAACAAGCGAACTATGCATCATACTTCTGATACTTGAAAACTTCTGAACATTCACCATACTTCTGATACTTGAAAACTTCTACAAAAATTAGGAAAAATAAAAAAATTGTATAGGAAGACATTGCAAAAAGAATCAGAACGATTTGACGTTCCAGCTAAAAACGTAAAATCGCGCACTACATCCAAAGTTTCTGACCTGCACCGTACAAACCATCAAGCAAATGTAAACATCCTAAAGGCAAACCTTGGCACATTATTTTTATAATACAATGTAATTATACAAGGGGGTAATTTTTTTAAAGTTTCTGTAATCAAGATTCACAAAGTTGCCGTGAGCATGAACAAAGTTCAAGGAGCTTTCCCACTTCAACAATGCTTGTCTTTCTCACTTTCGCTTTCCTTTTTGAAAAAGTTTTGGGTTCCCCTCTTTATTTTTTTTGTTTTTAAACTATATAAAAGCACTCAACCGAAATAAATGAATCTCTAAAACTTTCGGGGTGTCTCCCTGGCAGCGCTTTCTTTAAATCCATTAAGCTAGGCATATAGCGCTCAAGTAGTGAATCCACCCGGAATGCAAGGTATATCAAAGCCAATTTTAATTAACAATGATTTGTAATTTAGTAGTGAGCACAAAGCAACATATATCAAGCAATGACGAAGTCTAACTCTCTTCCTATGCATCGGCATGTCATAAAAGAACTATTCATGCACACCTAGTAAAGGCCAATGCATAGTATAAACAGTTTCTTGCAATTTTATCATGTTGGAAACATAGAGAGGTGGAAATATAGTTCCTGTCTCATAATAATTTCAAGTAGGAGCAGCAAGCACATGAATATTATATTTATTGAAATCATCATGTGCAATGGTAAAAGGCAACACATCAATATAATCCTTAATAAGTGCAAACTTCTCCGATATAGTATAATCGGAAGAATTCAAAAAGATAATAGGACTATTATGCGTGGGTGCAATAGCAACAATTTCATGTTTAACATAAGGAACTGTAGCAAGTTCATCTCCATAAGCATAATTCATATTGGCATCTTGGCCATAAGCATAGCAAGCATCATCAAAAAGGGATATTTCAAAAGAATCATAGGGATCATAACAGTCATCATAGCAATCATCCTTCGGTAAGCACGAAGGGGAAATAAACAATGTATGAGTTGAAGAGTTACTCTCATTAGAAGGTGGGCACGGGTGATCAATCCGCTCTTCGTCCTTTTGTTCTTCGCTCTCCTCCTCATCTTTTTCATCCAATGAGCTCAGAGTTTCATCAATTTCTTCTTCCACAGACTCTTGCAAAATATTAGTCTCTTCTTGGACAGCGGAGTATTCCTTAATATATTGTTTAACATAGCTATTAGAAGCATAATTATCATAGCAATATTTAAGTATAGAAAATTTTTCAGATTTGTGAAAAGTAGCATCATACTTTTAAATCAAAGAAGCAATTTAATAAGCACCCTCAAAAGCAACAAATTCTACAATTCGTTGAACATCATAGTAATTGTGAACACCCTTATACGAAGATACGATTCCATTATCACTACACTCACATTGATAGGGAAGGTGTTTCTTAGGGTTTTCAGAACAACAAGTAAAATCATATATTTCACATAAATTCCAAGCATAGCATTGCAAACGTTGAATTTGACCCCATAATAGTTTCCCTTTTTCAGATATACGGTGTCGCACATAACAAGCATGCTCATCTAAGGATTTGCCGTCAACTAAGCTAGTTGGGGTTTCAGCACGAGCACATAGGGATCGAAGATGATCCAAGTAATATGCTTCAGCAGTGTGATAGATTTTGATTGGTTCTTCAACCATTGGTTCAGTAGGTACAACTATTTTTTTTGGTATTTCGTGTTCCATATCCATAACTAAAGATAGAGAGCAACTAAGAACAGCAAATAAAAATTACTTAGTGATAAAGCAAACAAGCACACATGAGAATATTCACCCCACACTATTGCTCCCCGGCAACGGCGCCAGAAAAAGGTCTTGATAACCCACAAGTATAGGGGATCGCAACCGTTTTCGATAAGTAAGAGTGTTAAACCCAAGGAGGAGCTAAAGGTAGAACAAATATTCCCTCAAGTTCTATCAACCACCGATACAACTCTACGCACGCTTGATGTTCGCTTTACCTAGAACAAGTATGAAACTAGAAGTACTGTGTAGGTGTTGTTTTGGATAGGTTTGCAAGAAAGTAAAGAGCACGAAAATAAAACTAGGGGCTGTTAAGGTAAAGAAGCAACTAAAGTAAATATAGCGAGTGTGGAAAAGTGGTGGTAGGAGTTGCGAAAGTGTCCCTTAAGCAATTGACTACTTTACTAGACCGATAGCAAGTATTATGTGGGAGAGGCCACTGCTAGCATGTCATCCCTTACTTGGAATTCTATGCACTTATGATTGGAACTATTAGCAAGGATCCGCAACTACCAATGTTCATTAAGGTAAAACCCAACCATAGCATTAAGATATATTGGTCCCCCTTCAATCCCGTATGCGTCAATTTCTATGCTAGGTTGAAGCTTCTGTCACTCTTGCCCTCCAATACATAGTCCTATCAACATACAACTAACCCTATGGTGTGATCCACGCGCGCGCTCATATTATGGGTACCAAAGGACAGCAACATAACTACAAGCAAATTAAATCAATCATAGCAATTCATCAACCACCGATAGGACCACGAAAATCTACTCAGACATCATAGGATGGCAAAAAATCATTGGATAATAATATGAAGCATAAAGCACCATGTTCAAGTAGAGGGTACAGCAGGTTGCGGGAGAGTGGACCACTGTAGATAGAGGGGGGAAGGTGATGGAGATGTTGGTGAAGATGGTGGAGGTGTTGGTGAAGATCGCGGTGATGATGATGATGGCCACGGCGGCGTTCCGGTGCCACCGAAAGAGAAGGGGAGAGGAGGCCCCTTCTTCTTCTTCTTCCTTGACCTCCTCCCTGGATGGGAGAAGGGTTTCCCCTCTGGTCCTTGGCCTCCATGGCATGGGAGGGGCGAGAGCCCCTCCGAGATTGGATCTATCTCTCTCTTTCTCTCTGGTTCTACGTTTTGTTCTGGCTCTGTTTCACCGTTTGGTATATATATGGAGATCCGGAACTCCGATTGGCCTGAAACTTTCGCCGTGATTTTTTTTCCGAATATTAGCTTTCTTGTGGCAAAAGAAGAGCGTCAACCGCCTTACGGTGGGCTCACAAGGGTAGGGGCATGCCCTAAGGTGGGGGGGCGCGCCCCCTGCCTCGTGACCACCTCGGGCACTGGTTCGTGTTGATTTTCCTTCCGAATTTTCCATATTTTCCAAAAATAAGCTCCGACCGTTTTTATCCCGTTTGGACTCCGTTTGATATGGATATTATGCGAAACCAAAAACATGCAACGGATAGGAACTGGCACTGGGCACTGGATCAATATGTTAGTCCCAAAAATAATATAAAAAGTTGCCAAAAAGTATATGAAAGTTGAATAATATTGGCATGGAACAATAAAAAATTATAGATACGACAGAGACGTATCAGTCACCCATCACGTTGCGGTGGTGGAGGAACAATGTGACAACTCTTCCTCTATTTTGAGGACTAACTATATATATGTCCGGATTCCTGAGCTCTCCGAGCCGGATACCTGCTTACGGGAGGACATTACCCATTCCCTGAAACTAGAATCAGGCAGCAAGCCAAATTTATCAGGTAACACTCCGGAACCCAAACTTCCAAGATTGGAAACGCCTCGGCTCCTGGGTCTCAGATCGGGTAGGGATTCAGACTCAAATCCACCCACCCACCCAGACATAAACGATCTTTCCCACATCGGGCAAGAGCCCCATGAAACAATACATCATTATTGGGCCAGATTCATCCTTGTGATGAACAAGGTTAAGGACTGTCGCGAGGAAGATGCGGTCTCAATTTTCTGCAATAATTGCACGGACAAGGGAATCCTTAATGCCTTAAGTCGCTGTGACATACCACGCTTCACTGACTTGGCATCAATAGTATGAAAGTACTGTGCGATGGAAAGCGCCTGGAAAACCGAAACGAAGTTTTGGGATAATCCGGCTCCGAATATACACCCAGTCCGAAGTAAAAGGGTGCACTATCATAAGACGCCCGAGCTAGTTGCAAAGAAACAAAAACCCTCTACAATGCATGGAACCGTACTGGAGTGATGGCTTAACGGACCCTGCAAAATTCATAGTACAACGGATACAATACCAACACATAGCCTTAGAGCATGTTGGATACTCCGGCAGGTGGCCAAAAGTGGTCAAGATCTTCTTATACCAAATGCCACAGAGCACCATCCTGTGGATAATTTTCTCGCCCGCATCGGCGCAAAACGCGATGCGGTCCACCCCCCAACATCTTTCTGGAAAGGATGTTCAAGCCATCCGTAGTATGGGAAGGGGACACCGGTAACCATAGTCCGGACCCGGCCAAAATGCCCGATATCGAATACTCTGACACAATCGGAGGCCCCGCCACCGAAATCACACCTTTAGCCCAAGTAATAATGGCCATTATAGCCCTATGGATAGAACCATTCCTGGCCTACCTAACTAGGCAGGACCTTCCGGAGGACCAAAATGAGGCACGCTGCACAGTGCGGCGATCTAAGGCCTACAGGGTCCACGAGGGAGGATTGTATAAAAATAGCACTACTCGAGTCCTTCAAAGGTTCATCTCCGAAGAGGAAGGGAGAAACCATTTAGCAGAAATCCATGCTAGACTCGGCGGTCACCACGCCGCAGCCCGGGCTCTTGTAAGCAAGGCCTTCCATACAACATTCTATTGGCCAATGGCCCGGGAAGATGCACAGGACTTGGTCCAACGTTCCGCCGGTTGCCAGCTCTTTGCAAATCAAAGCCACATGCCACCCACCGCCCTGCAAACAATCCCCATCACGTGGCCCTTCGCAGTCCGGGGGCTTGGCATGGTTGGACCCCTTAAAGGGGGAACCCACAAGAAAAAATACTTACTGGTCATGGTGGATAAATTCACCAAATGGATAGAGGTGAAGCCTGTTAAAACAGCCGAATCCGGACCAGTGATAGACTTCATATCTGGCGTCGTACACCGTTATGGAGTCCCCCACAACATCATCACTGACAATGGCACAAACTTCACAGCTGATGAGGTAAAACTCTGGTGGAGAAAAATGGGCATCAAGCTCGATTATGCTTCAGTCTATCACCCACAAACCAATGGCCAAGTCGAGCGAGCAAACGGTCTTATAATGAGCGGCATTAAACCCAGATTAGTGCGTTACTTAACGGAGTCTAACACGCACTGGGTAGAGGAGCTCGACTCCGTACTCTGGGGGCTGCGGACCACGCCCAATCGTAGTACCGGATACACACCCTTCTTTATGGTGTACGGCGCAGAGGCAGTCTTGCCCTGTGACATAATTCATGACTCACCTCGAGTGCGCATGTACGAAGAAAGAGAAGCCGAGCTCGATCGGCAGGATAGTTTGGACACCCTGGAGGAGGAGCACAATGTAGCCAAAGCCCGTTCCGCATTTTATCAGCAATAGGCTCGCAGATACCAAAGCAGAGAAGTACGGACCAAAAAATATAACGTTGGCGAACTAGTTCTACGCCTGCTAGATAAGAAAAAGAACAAGCTCGAGCCCAAATGGTAAGGTCCCTTCATTATTGACCAAGTTCTGACCGGTTGAGCGTACCGACTGTGGGATGCATCGACTAGTCGACTCGAGCTGAACCCATGGAACGCGGCCAAGCTCCGAAGATTCTACGCCTAGCATTGTACCCTATGTTCATCCCCTCCATTTGTCCATTTTTTGCATGTACATTATCTGTCTTGTTTTTCTTTCTTCCTTTCTGTTATTATTTCTATAGGCCTTTAAGGGTCAACTTGTGCCTCGCTTCCACATTATAGATGCGCTAGCCGCGCTCATAATACCTGGGGGCTTCTTTCACAGAAGCTCAATTATTTATCTGGGCCTCAGGCCCCGAACATGTGTCATGCTTCTGCGTGTAACTTTTTTCACCATTATATGCATTGATATGACTTAAATTTTTGCCAAGCTGGGTTGCCTGGCTCTTGTATTTATGCCCTACATTCCCGTTAATTCGGCTAGGGCATAAGGGGAGCACCTCTGCGATTGTTACTGCCGGGTCAGCCGGACGTGTACCTCAGACTCGGTGAAGCCGAAAGTTAGCGTTCCTAAGGGAATATTTGGCCGGTGAACAAAAGATGATTTTTATTTATTGTCCATATCTGCCCCCAGATGTTTTTCCTGCATTTCCTATCACAGTCCAGATATGCACTTTAGGGCATGCTTACCCAGGGAAAGGAACCCTTAATGGAACTATTCTCCCTGGAAGATGTTTCTTACTACCGATGTAATATAACATAACTAGTTGGGCACTTGTCTGTTCAAGCACTTATGACCCCTACGCCTGGTCTCCACGCATGCCCCGGTTCTTATATAACTGCGCGGGTATTCAAATACACTCCGGACTATCGGGTCCCGAGGTTGAAGCGAAAAGGTCCGCCAAGACAAATGATCTACAATCCGGCTAGAAGGCATTATACATGTCACTTTCATTACATAGTCATGCAGGCTGACTAAATTCCTCTTCTATACCATCCAACAGGCGGTCTAGCTTACAATCCTGTTGGGAATACTTTGCGGCTAATTCTACTTGCCCATAAACTAAGATAACGGGGATCTCTTTTCCGTTGGGCCCCACAGGTCCGACCTCGGCCATGTGATTTGGGTCTGCCTTGGTATACCGCGTCTTCACCATGGCCCAGGCTTCTCTGGCACCCTGTCGGTAGGCTGATATCTTCCATAATCAGAAGCGCCGCCATGCTCCCTTGAGATTCTCCGCAAGATCTGCAACGCTCGCTGGCAGGGAGACGGACGGCCACAAGGCCTGGGTAACACCCCGCATCACCTGCCGAACTTGTTCCTGCAGATGTGACAGCTCGGATAGAAGATCACTCGCAGACCTGGCCATTTCCTCCGCGGGACGACCCGTCAGCATACCTACAGACATAACGCTGTTACTCGGCTTCTTCGGCGATCTCCTTTAAAAGGATTCGTTCAAGAACTTACTGAAAATGCCACGCCGAAGCCGCTTATTCTCCTTCTCGAAGTCTGCATGCTGGCCCCGAACGTCTTTTAGTTCCACGCTCAGCTTAATATTGGCGTCTTGGAGATTGTTTTTTCTCCCGCCTAACCTCAGTCAGCACGCATTTGCCAGCCTCTAGCTGTCGCATAACATGCTGGTCCTCCGGATTTTCTCCAGATTCATCTGCAACATCTATTGTTAGATCTGCAGCCATGCCGCACATTATATGGTAACCATCATTCTTTAAAGTAAATGTTACCAGCAGGTGACTTTTTCGGTTCCTGCAATGCAGCCACAGCAGCCCGCAGTTGGGTCTTGCATTCCTCTAGCTCCTGTGACAGCCTAGTATTCTTCTCTGTAAGAACCTGCACAATAAAGATGATCCTTAAATCTGTTCTTCTAACTATTTCAAGTCTCAGGGGCTAGTAATACATATAAATCGCCAGATTTACTTACCCGTACATCCTTTACATACTGATCCGTGGCTCTGGCTAGACCATCTTGAGCAGCTCGGAGGTACGCATCTCCGGAATTGAAGGCATCAAATGCCTCTGGTGAGAAACAAGCGTCACGGAGTACGGCCCGGTGGCGCCTATGATTCATGGCGCTTTCCACCTCTGAGTTTGTAGCAGATAATCTATATGCATCCTCCGTAGGGAGATTATCCGTCGCCCGCACCATATCGGCTTCCGCCTTTATGTCCGGTCCTAGCACCCGGCTGGTGGAAGCGTGATTAGTAACATCGCTGGACATATTTCGACGAGCGTTTTTTCTGTTAAAGAAACACGGGCGTCATTATATTTCGAGAAAGACGACAACCATGGAGCGGGGTTTGTTATACCTTTGCGCCGACGTCTCTGTCCTGACCTCCTTCCTTTTTGGCCTACCCGGCCTTGATGCCTCCTGTTGGCGCGTTGCTGCGGGTTCGGCAGGGCATACTGAATACCTTCCCTATAAAAATGCCATGTGTATATGGTGGGTGAAGTTTCTAAAAGGGGATCCTAGTTTCGGAGTTGGGATTTTTGGTTTTTCTTATGTGTGATGCAGGGAGCAGTCAGGGATAGTCGGCTGTAATGGCCACCATGGCATCATCGCAGCTTAACTGATAGAACTACCGGTCTATCAGCTCCACGAATATAACCGAATCTTCTTTAAGTCCGGAGTCGAGGGCCCGGTCAGGGTCCTCTGGTTGCGGAGAAGGGCTGCTGACCTCCTTTATGGCTTTTCGCAGTTCCTGCAGCAAAGTGGCAAGGTCCATACTGACGACAAAGAATGCGGGAAAAATGGGAGCAGGGAGATATAACTTACCCAGCTTGGAGGATTGTACATGGAGAATCCATCCCGTGGCTTGATGCGGGTGAACTCCTCTTCCTCACCCTTGAACAACTCGGACAAATTTTTTGCTAAAGCGGCAGCATTGTCTGGACCCTTACGCCCGCAGCGGGTGGCGTCATCCGCCCCGTTATAACACCACAAGGTGTGCCCACGATATTGAAGTGGTTGCACTCCCCGCATAATGCAAATCGACATAACTTCGATTACTATCAATCCTGATCGAGCCAGTGCTTTAATTCGGTTCATCAGATAGAGGACTTCTCCATTGTCTTCCACCTAGGGGCTCCACGGGCGCTAGCTTCGGCGTTTCTTCAGAGGAGCATTGTTGAACTCAGGAAGACCCCGCCAAACAGGGTCCGGAAGGGGAAAGTCCTCCATTTAAAACCATTCTGAAGGCTTGTCTTCGGGTGACTACTTCGGAGTGCCGGACAGGTATCCAGCATCGGCGATGCGCCATATTTCGGCTCCGCCCACTTGATAAAGTGACCCCCTCTGTGTGCGAGGGACGAGACAAAATAGCCTTTTCCACAGCTCGAAGTGAGGCTCGCAGCCGAGGAACAACTCGCAGAGAGCCACATAGCCGGCGATATGTAGGATGGAGGCGGGGGTCAAATTGTGTGATTGGAGGCCGTAGAACTCCAGGAGCCCACAGAGGAACAGATGAATTGGAAATCCGAGTCCCCTTAATAGATAGGGAACAAGGCAGACCCGTTCCCCCATAGAGGGACAGGGAAAGCTCTCCGCTTGCTCCCCTCCATTATAGGTGGCAAGCCCGGCTTGAACGGGCACCATGTACCCCGGAGGGAGAAATCCCTTAGTCTGCAGTTGGACTAAACGACTGTGTGGGACTGAACACCTCTCCCAATCACCGGGCTTAGAGCTTCGGGGGCGGGAGGAGGAGCTGCGTAGGTCGGCCATGCTGGAATGGATCTTTCCAGAACGCGCTCTGATGGACTCTCGCTGGGGGAGGATGGTATGGATCGGATCTAAGGATCCCCATCCCTTTAATAGACAATTTATTTATCTGGCTAGGGGGGCGAATGTAAAAACCCCCTGGCGCCTCATATTCATTTGACGTGTGGGAGAAAGCCCTTATTGGGCACAGAAGCCAAGAGGTCCAAACATTTATGGGACCGGACACTGCTTTAAAAACGTTCGAAAGATGGAGAACAACCCTCCTTGCAATGGCGAAGGCAATACTGCGCGCCAGACTCATCGTCATTGAAGCCTAGTTCGGGGGCTACTGAGGGAGTCCTGGATTAGGGGGTATCCAGACAGCCGGATTATATCCTTTGGCCGGACTGTTGGACTATGAAGATACAAGATTGAAGACTTCGTCTCGTGTCTGGATGGGACTCTACTTGGCGTGGAAGGCAAGCTAGGCAATACAGATATGTATATCTCCTCCTTTGTAACCGACCTTGTGTAACCCTAGCCCTCTGATGTCTATATAAACCGGAGGGGTTTTAGTCCGTAGGACAACATACAATCATACCATAGGCTAGCTTCTAGGGTTTAGCCTCTCCGATCTCGTGGTAGATCAACTCTTGTAATACCCATATCATCAAGAATAAATCGAGAAGGACGTAGGGTTTTACCTCCATCAAGAGGGCCCGAACCTGGGTAAAACATCGTGTCCCCTGCCTCCTGTTACCATTCGCCTTAGACGCACAGTTCGGGACCCCCTACCCGAGATCCGCCGGTTTTGACACTGACACCTGGCGTACCGAATAACGGAGGAAACAGACCTCCTACGGTTGAAACGGGGGTCCTATTGATCGGGAGGGGTGTGGCTTATCGCAAAACGGAGGAAACGGACATCCTACGGTCGAAACAGGGGTCCTGTTGATCGGGAGGGGTGTGTTATACCAAAAAATGGACGAAACGGACCTCCTACGATCAAAACGTGGTTCCTGTTCATCAGGAGGGGTGTGGCGTACCACAAAACGGGACTCCACGGGATATTGTTTGTCCCCACCGTCGACCTCCTCCAGCCTCCACGGGGTACCGTCGACCTCCTCCAGCCTCCACGGGCTCCTGTTCATCCAACCTCCACCGCGCGCTACTCCACCGGCTACTGTTCAACCACCCCTACACCGTCTACTGTTCATCCAGCCCTCCACACCACGGGGTCCTGTTCAACCACCCCTCCACGGGCACCCCTCCACCGTCTACTGTTCATCCAGCCCTCCACCACACCACGGGGTCCTGTTCATCCAGAGGCAACACCACCGCTCACTGTTCATCCAACCCCCCTCGCAACGCTCACTGTTCATCCCAGAGGCAGCATCGATCGGCTTCAGTTAGCAGTAGTAGCGAAGGAATCGCTCGATCGGGTTCAGTTAACATCCATTGATCGATCGCTCGGGTTCAGTAACGCGTAGCCTGCAGTGCAATCGCTCGGGTTCAGTTAGAGCCCAACGCCTCGCTCTGGTTCAGTTAGAGCCAACGCCTCTCACACACGCGCGTACGTGTACGAGAGAAACGAGCATCGCTCAGCCCCCGACCTCCCACCGTAACCAGGAACTCCCCGAAATTTTCCTCCCCCTCGCTTCTACCATGGTTTTTTCCGTCATGGACGGCCCGAAGAATGTCATGCAGCTACGTCTCCGACCCGCCCAGGACGAAAAGCCCATTTTCTATCATTATTTTTTGTCATAGAAGTAGGAGCCCACCACATCTATGATGATACTGGGTTTTATTACAATTATCGTCATAGAAGTGTCATATGTATGACAGATTTTTTTTCCGTTCGGCCCAAAATGTCACGGATGTGTCTTTTTTTGTAGTGCAACAACCTCATTCTTTGTGTGTTGATTATTGATTCATCACCCTAAGGTTGATCGTGCTACCTAGTCCATTTTATGGTGCACTCTTCGATCAATGAGTTAGGATTGTGTCAACCCCTTGCTTATTTTATCACCTCATTTTGCCTCGGAAGCAAGATTGTTCTCGAGCTTAATAACATCTTGGTGGTTCATGATTTTCCAAAAATCTTTGTGGAAGTATCACCAGGTTGGCCCTGACTTTTAATGTTGGGATCGTGATCAAGTTGGTTTCTTGTAAACCACCCATTCTCCAAGACTTTGTGTATTATACACTGAATTAGTTGGTCAAGCTAGACAACAACTTGTAGAGTTGGAAGATAAAAGGTTGTCCAACTTAGTTCATAACTAAGGGATATCTTTGTCTGTGTGTGTGTGTGTTGTAGAAAGATGATATCTTCATCATTTGGTCCTCATGATTAGTTGTTGGATCTATTGTCTTGTCAAAACTTTGATTTGAGTGTGGGCTATCATCAAATAAAATCAGAACCAATGATGTTTGTAATGTTGTCTTACTCGTGGTTGTTTCCTCGATCATACACAGTTACATCTCATGGTTTGACCAATGCTATCATCTTGTTCACATAGTTATGGAACTCCATTTGTATAGAAACCTGGATGAATTTTTGTTGAGCCCATCTACAACATCCTTACTCTATCCATGATTTTGTTGAACATTAAGCCGGTGTTGGAAACTTTTGAAGGCGTTTCTTCATGCTAGCTCATGAAGCATATGTTCGGATGAAAGAGGTAACTTCCGCTAATTCATTTGCATTTGATGCAAGTTGACGCTGTGAATTCGAGAAAGCTTGTTTTTGCCTCCTCTGGAATCATCCCAAGTCAGTCATGCAGGTGCGAAGTATACTATGGTTTGAGAGATTAGCTACCTCCATTTTATTTGTGTTCCTAGCACACCAAGCCCTTGATTGATTTGTTCAAGGAAGAGAAGTCTATGCTTGGGATCTAATCCATGGACTTGCGTAAAGACTTTGAAATCCTTGATGATGGATCCTAACTAGAACTTGGTAGTATTTTGTTGTAAGACTACTACGTGGTCATGCTTGTCTGGGACATTGTGTTCACATATGTGTAGCAGAACCCGCTCATGTTTTATAGCTTACTATCATAGTCCAGTTCCCGAGAATCTTGCAACATCATCTTGTCGATTTGTGTTACAACCTTTCCTTTTCAGACATGATGTCTAAAACATCCTGTTACCAACCAGATCTGAATCTCAGACAGATATGATGGTTGGAACATTCCCAACATTTGCATTTTGTTCCCAGCTTGGAACGCCATTGTGCCAATTTTCCATGGGCTACCCCTCTAAGTAATTGTTGTTCAGGGTCATCTTCAGAAGTGGTCCTACCATGGGTCCCATCCCTTTCCGATGATAAGCCAAAATCATCCATTGCGTTGTCTTCAACAAGGTAGTTCACATCATCCATTCTAGTCCGGGTATGTCGTTACTTTGAATTCCGCCAAACAATCAATTGTGAATTTCCTTAGACTAGTATAGAGAGTTTCAATGATCTCTATATCAAAAGTATTTCTTTTTGCCACTTAAGGGAACAATTCGACGAGTCACCTCCCCTAAGGTGCCCCGTTAGGGAATCATGGCAGCTATTTCCTCGCTATCTTGAAACCATGCACCATCTTTTCAAGCATGGAATTCTCGCCTACCAAATTAAACCTTCGTCATCAGATCCTTACCATCATCTCTTATGTGTGTTTTGTGTCTCAGTTTGAGAGATGTTTCAATGTCTCACTCCATGAGTTGATCCTGAGTTGCTCGATCTTCACGAAGATCGATTTTTCTAGAGTTTTCCCTTTCTTCTCGTTGTCATGTTGGATGGAGTTCTCAGAGCAAGACGTTGAGACAAAGAAGATGATCGAATCAATGTTCTTATGAGGAGCAAATTGGATCATGAAGATCGTGTTAGCTTTGTGTCCCCTCTATCTTCTTACCTCACGTCTAGAATCTCGGGACAAGATTCTTGTTTAGTGGGGGTGAGTTGTCACAGCCCTAGAATTTGGTTGCAGATAGTTGCATAAGCATTCATGTCATCATGTTAATTTCAAATGAATTTGAAATGGGGGATGTTCAAATCCTAGCGTCAAATGGGATTCAAATAGGTTCAACCTAAAAATATTTTCATTGATCCCAAAATACCCTTAAAAATGTTCATGATTTAGGGAAAAAGGTGTAAACCTTATCCTGTGATGATGCATATTTTTTATTGGCATTTTAGGTCTTTGAATTAACTGACTACTTATTTGAATTGGAGTTGTAAAATTCTATAAGTAATATTATAGCTCCAATAATTCTAGAAAATAGGGTGGGTCTCAGTAATAATCCATTTTGCATCCTCAAAGTTTTCCCAGAATTTATAATAAATGATTTGGTGCTAAACTAAATCAAAACATAGGCAAACAATTAGAAAACAACGAAAATTAGAAGACAGAAGAGAAGGAGAGCCTACCTGGGCCTTACCTACTGCAGCAGCTGGCCCAGTCCTCCACAGCCCAGGCGCCAGTCGTCTCCTTCCTTTGCCAGGAGGAGGACGGCGTGTCGCACGCACAGGAGGCGAAGCCAGCTCCAGCTTGCCACCTACTGAACCTATCTCCTCGCTACAGGACGTGCACGGGAACCCTCTCTCTCCCTTGTCTTCCTAGACCTGCTCCTCTCCTCAGTCCCTCTGTCCCGAGCGAGACTGAGAGGTCGTCGTTGCCGCCGTATTCCATTAACGCAGCCCTTGACCACCGAGAACCGAACCACCATGTGTGTGTAACGCCCTCGATGCGGCTATATCTCCCACGTGTCGAAGCACGACTTAGAGGCATAACCGCATTGAAAGCAATGTCGCAAGTGAGGTAATCTTCACACAACCCATGTAATACAATAGGGGAAAAGATACATAGTTGGCTTACAATCGCCACTTCACACAAGTACATGAATAAAGCATTACATCATCCAAATACAATCAAGGTCCGACTACGGAACTAAAATAAAAGAAGAACCCCAAATGCGACAAAGGTCCCCGATCGACCCCAACTGAGCTTGGTTGCGTCATCTGCACGGACTCATCGGCACCTGCAAGCTGGTTTTGGAAGTATCTGTGAGCCACAGGGACTTAGCAATCTCGCACCCTCGCGATCAAGACTATTTAAGCTTATGGGTAAGGTAAAGGTATGAGGTGGATCTGCAGCAAGCGACTAGCATATATGGTGGCTAACATACGCAAATGAGAGCGAGAAGAGAAGGCAAAGCACAGTCGATAAAATTATGATCAAGAAGTGATCCTATAACAATCTACGTCAAGCATAACTCCAACAACCGTGTTCACTTCCCGGACTCCACCGGAAAGAGACCATCAGAGCTACACACGCGGTTGATTCATTTTAATTAAGGTCAACTTCAGTTTTTCTACAACCGGACGTTAACAAATTCCCATCTGCCCATAACCGCGGGCACGGCTTTCGAAAGTTCAAATCCCTACATGGTGTCCCAACTTAGCCCATCACAAGCTCTCACAGTCAACGAAGGAATAGACCTCCACCCGAGACGTTCCGATCAGTCTCGGTATCCCGGTACAACAAGACATTTCGACAGGGTAAAACTAAACCAGCAACACCGCCCGAATGTGCCGACAAATCCCGATAAGAGCTGCACATATCTCTTTCTCAGGGCACACTCAGATGAGCAATCCGTACAACTAAAACCAAACCTCGAGTTTCCCCGAGGGGGCGCTATACAGGGCTCTAGTTCGGACCAACACTCAGAGGAGCACTGGCCCGGGGGGGTTAGAATAAAGATGACCCTTGAGTCTGCAGAACCCAAGGGAAGGTGGTAGGTTGTTAGTGCAAATGGTAAAACCAATGTTGGGCATTGCTGGAAGAGCTTTACTTAAGGCGAACTGTCAAGGGGTTCCCATTATAGCCCAACCGTGTAAGGAACGCAAAAATCCGGGAACATAACACCGATATGACAGAAACTAGGGCGGCAAGAGTGGAACAAAACACCAGGCATAAGGCCGAGCCTTCCACCCTTTACCAAGTATATAGATGCATTAATTAAATAAGATAGATTGTGATATCCCAACAAGTAAACATGTCCCAACAAGGAACGACATATCCATGTACCAACAAGGTACAAACTTCAATCTTCACCTGCAACTAACAACGCTATAAGAGGGGCTGAGCAAAGCGGTAACATAGCCAAACAACGGTTTGCTAGGACAAGGTGGGTTAGAGGTTTGACATGGCAATTTGGGAGGCTGACAAGCAAATGGTAGGCATGTAGCATTGGCATAGCAAAGAGCGAGCAAACTAGCATAGCAAAGATAGTAGTGATTTCGAGGGTATGATCATCTTGCCTGAAATCCCGCAAGGAATAAGAACGAGTCCATGAAGAAGACAAGCGGACGTAGTCGAACGGATCCTCACAAACGCAATGTTATCGGAACCAACCCGAAGAAGCAAACACCGGAAAGGAGCAAACAACATAGTAAACAACCAACACATAATCATGGCATGATGCACAATCGAGTATGATGCATGTCCGGTTTAATGAAGCATGGCATGGCAAAGTGCACAAACAATCCTACAAATTAAGTGGAGCTCAACATGCAACTCCATTGCATATTGACGAAACACCACGTGACTTGTTTAGTTCTCTCTCGTTTATGTACCCAACAATATTAGATGTTGTTAGCATGGCAAGAGGTGAAGCAAATGAAAACTACCTATCTAGTCAAGGTTAAATGAGGCCGGAAGCAACGAACAACAATTCCGGAAACTCCTCATGAGCATATTATAGATTTGGTACTGTTCTGCCCTAAACACAATTTTAGAGTTGTTAAACATGCAAGATGATGCCACCATGTTAAACTAGGCAAAATTCTACCCCAATTACATATAAAGTTTATTTAAAACCGAGCTACGGTTATTTAGTTATGAAATAAAGCATTTTAACATGGCATAGGAGAAAATTTAGTCAAACAACATTTTAGACATTTTAAACATGGATGAAAGTGACATATTATTAAACTAGACAAAATTCTGAGAAAGTTTCATATATCAATCATTTTAATCCGATGCACGAATTGTGAGTTATTATATGCATGAACAGCAGGGACTTTTCTGTAAAACAGCAATCCTGCGGGTAATAGCTAAAATCGCAAAAGAGGAAAAAAAAAACACACATCGGGCTGAATCTGGTGGAACTGGGCTGCTCAGCACGGGCTGAGGCCCAGATTGGTGGAGGCGCGGCTGGGCTGAGGAAGAAGTGGCGCTTGTGGCCCGAGAGCAGAGAAGGGCCGGCTCGGGGCGACGCGGTCAACGGGCACGGGCGCTGCTCGTCCTCCTCTGCTCGATCGAAATAGAGGAGCGGGGCGGCGAGGGATGAAGGGCACAGGGAGGTGCTTGGCGCGGCGGCGGTGGACTCTGACGCAATCCCGGTGATGCGGACGAGGTGAGGAGGAGCGGAGGGAGCCTGCATCGGGTCTGGGCGTTCGATCTGGATCATGGAAGCAGAGGCGGGGCGAGGTACTTGCTGCAGGACGGTGACGCGGGGACCTGGCGAAGGCAGCGGCGACAAACGGGTCCGAGTGCTCGAGGAGCTTGAACGACGGCAGCGGGATTCCTGCTGGCTTGCTCCGGCGACGGGGAACTTGAGGCAGTAGCGAGGTTTGGACGGCCATGGCGGACTCCATGGGCTTGGCGGGGCGGCGCAGGTGGTCCCTGATCAGAGAAGCGAGAGAGAGGGATGAGTGTTGGTCGAAGAAGAAGAATGGGAGGAGAAGAACGGGAGGGGCGGCGTAGCTCAGCTGCTGGTGTTGGCCCGGTGCTCCGGCGAGCGGCGACTGAAGGTCGAGGAGGAGCTCCTCTTGCTGCTCGCGCGAGACAGGGAGGAGGAATCACTCAGGCAGGAGATGGTGGTTGGCTGAGGGGATTTTTGGATCGGGGAAGAAGCTGGTTGGCTTGGCATTGAAAACAAAGGGAGTGGCGGCGGCGTGGGGATTGGATGGATGGGACAAGGTGCCTAGGATCAAGGGTTGGTCTAGTTATATATTGAGTGGGTTAGATTAGGGGCTATCTCGTCCCTCCGATCAAAATCGGACGGTCGGGAAGAATAGGCTAGGGAGCCCAAATAAGAAAACGGTGACGTTTTGTAGACGTTTGGGGATGATCCGGACACAGTGGTAACGACTGTCCGAGTCGGGTCCGGGATAGCTTTCGGGCGCGCGCGAGGAGGGTCGCGGGCTGACGAGAGAGGTTAGGTAAGGCCTGGCAGTGAGTAGTGGGCTGTGTAGACGGTCTCGAGCTGAGAGAAGAGAAGAGAGAGACCCGGCGTCTGTTTCCGGAGACCGAAAACGTCCGACGTTAGACCGGCTACTATTGCCGCTATATTTATCAGTTGGGGCATCAAACGATCTCCGAATGTGATGAAACTTGATAGGCGGTCTATCTACACTATAATAAGACCACATGTCAACTCTCATCCCATTCCGAGAACATTTTCCGGCCACTTATAAAATAATATTTCGGACATGCCGCGGGCGTGTGCAAGTGTGGCTGGGCTCAGAACGGATAACGAACGGAACGAGGAGACCGGGACGGATGCAAGTTTTAAAACATGATGATGCAATGCACATGATGACATGATAAGATGCAACACGCAAGCAAATGACAAGGCAACAACAGCGAATAACTGGCGGACACCTGGCACATCGGTCTCGGGGCGTTACAATACTCCACCACTACGAGAGGATCTCGTCCCGAGATCTAGAATGGCACCGGAGGGAAAACGGAAAAGAAAGAGAAGAGGTAAAACTAAGTTGCTTCTTTGACCAATGAGTGAAACCAAAGAACCTTGAGAGTTTGAACAAAAGACAGAAACAAGCAACGGAGATGACGAAGTTGAAAACACTCCGCTAGAAAAAGAGGAACAAAGCACATTGCGAAAAACCTTGAGGTTGAAAGGCGAGATATATATTGAAACCACTCCGGTTAAACAAGATAGAGAAGGATTAAGAATGATATAATTTGGACAACACTCCGACTGTAAATGGAAGGAATTGAACAAGAATTTGGCAAGAAGAGGGGATACTTGATGAAAACAACAATACACTGCCTCCAGAACTATTGAAAGAATGGCACAATGTGTAAGGACGATTTCAGGCGGCACTCCGGTTGAAAAGAGATGCAAGGCTTTTTAAGGCGAAAAGAACTTTAGTAAAAAGGCACAACACTCTGATTAGATGGATAAGCATAAAAAGAACATGATCTCTGACAAACGAGATGATGGGTTGAAAAGAGCAACATCACAATGCCTCCGGAACGAAAGAATAGAATATAGATAATTGGAAAAGAATGGAGAAGAAAATGCCATCTTATGCCACAAAAGAGCTTGAGAAGGCCTCCTTAGGAAACGGGTCAAGCGGAGTTGTTGGAAAACCAACAACGAAAGGATAAGCTTGATATGGTCTTATGGAATACATCTCAACTTATGAGGTGACAACCTGCCATTCACGGGAAGAAGAATTGGATTGATAAGAACAAGGAGACGAGAAACTATATCGCATCGGAAAGGATAAAAGAAGAACTTGGGTCATTTATAAGCACCATAGATAGCAACAAACCTTAGGGAAGGCTTTAGGTGAAATATAACCCAAGATAACTCCAACGAAGAGGTTGACGGATTTAAAATACCTCATACTTAACAACATGTGAATCATGAAACATGAATTCAAATTATCAAGAATGGCATAACACTCAAAAGATATGCGTGAAAGAATTGCACTCCGGATTACAAGATGAAGAATGCTTGAGCTTCTGTGAAAAGAATATTGATGAACGCTTCGCGAAGGGGAAAAAATCCTTGATGAACCATCATGTAGAACCTTCATGAAGAAACTTCGGTAATAAAAGAATGATCCAAAATAATTGAATGATGAAAAGAATAAGATTTAAGCCACACAATGATTTAGATAGAGAACTCCGTGACAATATAATTGAAAGAGGTTGGAACTCCGGGAAAAAAGATAAAGCATCTCGAACTGAGAATATGATGAGCCTCCGGAATAAGGAATTAATCACTTGGATGGAACAAGAATAAGAATTACATTATGCTTATCCTTCACCAATTTAAATTGATGACAATCACGGATTTGGCACATTACTAATTCTCGTATAAACGATTAAGAGAGATATAGCGCAAACTTGAGAAAGTCTTCGACGAACCACCGGTAGGGTTGAAACAACGAATAAATTGATATGATAACGAAGGAAGAGAAATCTTGAACGAACCACCATAAGAAATGAAAATGAACGAAGAAAATATAAAGGAACACCGGGAAGAATTATAAAATGAACAGAGAATGAGAGGATTAAGAAACATGAGAACGAAGAGATCACGAGCCGATTAAAGATCACTAGAACGAAGGACCAGTAAGATTGGAGAAAACGAACTGAGAGTTGCAATGAATAATATTTGAAAAGATGGCCTCTGGAAAATCAAACTGAAAAGACTCCTGAATTGCTCCGGATAGGTGAAAAGAATTCCCACAATCGAAAAATAATTATGAGACGATGGCAACAAGCTAGAATCACGAATCTCAGAGAGAACGGATAGATATGGAGGAAAAGTCTTCTTCGGTCTTCAAATGATGAGAATGGAAACAAGAAGCACCACCAAGAATTATTTAGACACTCCGGAAGAATCAAAACGAAGAGGTTGAGCCAACGATGAAAAGAATTGGACAGATCTTGGAGAAAAACATAAGACTGATGATAATTTATTCCTACGTCAAACTTGGAGAAGAAATTAGGATAGCTCCGGAAAAATAAGAAGAGTCAAGTAAGATCCTGGGAAAAGACCTGTGGGTTAGAGCCCACTCGAAAGAAAACACCGTTGAACGATTAACAAGAGAGAAAGCACCGGTTGAATTAAATGGCTTGAATGGGGGAACATCCTCGAAAGAACTTGAACGAAAGTAGAGTGGAAACACGAATCTTCGAGATATCTTGAGCACTACAGAACAATTGAATAGCAACAGGTGGATGATTATGAGGTGCAACGGTATGAGAAAAACATTGAAATACGGAAAAGAATATGATCAACACCGAAAGCTTGAATTGGTTCCACCAGAGAAGAAAACGAGTGATGAGAGACGAACTTGAAGCTTCGTTAGAATATACATGAGAATCACCGGATAAGAATATTGATAGAAAATAATGGAGAGACTTCACAAGAATAAAAGGATACTTGATTAACACATGGGATTCCTTAAAAAAAAAGGGGGGGGAGGGTGGGAAAAACAAAGACAATTTGGAATGGAAGAAACGAACACCGTTGAGGAACTTAGAATTGATCTTGCGGATGTTGAAATGATCAAATCCACTTGAAGAGAGACACACCGGTTGAAAAGGATTGGCAAGACAATCTTGATGATCAAGAAGGATTGGTATCCGCATCTGAGTATGAGAACATCATTTAGACAAGGGATGGAATCAACATTTGACTTCGAAGCAACTCGAATACCACAACTCGAAAACAAAAACAAAGGATTGGCTTGCAGAATAAGCCAGAACAAACATATGATAGAGATTTCGTCCGAAGTTTTTGTGGTGGGGCCTACACGGGCTCGATCGTACAGCACCATCATGTACAAGGCAGTGCACATGACATACGAAGCGTCCCCGAGTCGGCATAGCCAAGGACTCTTTAAGACACAACAAGACCACTGTAAAACCGACCGTGAATAGGCGGACCACTAGACGTTGAACCCCAATTTCATATCATACATCTGTCGAAAAGATATCCTAAGAGCTACTTGAATTCCCACTTATAAACTCCTGAATTTTTCTGGTTATGCAA
Organism: Triticum urartu; assembly: GCF_003073215.2. Classification (NCBI taxonomy): domain Eukaryota; kingdom Viridiplantae; phylum Streptophyta; class Magnoliopsida; order Poales; family Poaceae; genus Triticum; species Triticum urartu. The sequence goes on along the minus strand of NC_053023.1, from coordinate 41,530,192 downwards.
TCAGGTGTTGGGGATACAGGGGAAGCATAATATCTCACCCAAATCTAGCAAATCCTGCATCCAGCTGTATCCATCCTTCAACACATAACCAAGAAACCTTCGGAAATCATCTACCTCAACCTTCGAAAAGCATCTGTTATACAAGTTATGGCAATACTCCCGAACTCCCGCCCCAGTACTGGGTGGCGTCGAGGTTATCTCACCAACAACTGCATAAAAGAGATTTTCGATGTCGGCGTACTAAACTCAGGCATTCCAGAATTGCAACGATAAAATTATGATGACAACACCTCAGAGCTCAACTCCCCGGGACACTTCCACTAAACCCCTGACAGGAGGCACCAAGTCAATGTTCTCATCATAAAACCATCGGAACGATTCCAAGATACCCACGTGATCCTAAAAAAAATTTAGTGAAATTTGAGAAGAGAAGAGTCAAAACTCTATGTCAGGATGCCTTACCAGAGCGATGAGGAGACTGGGAAGTAAAAAGAATTCCTAAACTCTCCGATATATAATTCCTAAAAGACACAAAACATTTTTCTAGACACAACTCGGCCGCTAAAAACGATCAAGCAATGGGGCTCCTAAGGTCGGGGAAGGCTCTGATTACAAACTTGTAACGCCCTCGATGCGGCTATATCTCCCACGTGTCGAAGCACGACTTAGAGGCATAACTGCATTGAAAGTAATGTCGCAAGTGAGGTAATCTTCACACAACCCATGTAATACAATAGGGGAAAAGATACATAGTTGCCTTACAATCGCCACTTCACACAAGTACATGAATAAAGCATTACATCATCCAAATACAATCAAGGTCCGACTATGGAACCAAAATAAAAGAAGAACCCCAAATGCGACAAAGGTCCCCGATCGATCCCAACTGGGCTCCACTACTGATCAACTAGAATGAAACAACACAAAGGACAAGATCTTCATCGAGCTCCTCCTGAGCTTGGTTGCATCATCTGCACGGACTCATCGGCACCTGCAAGCTGGTTTTGGAAGTATCTGTGAGCCATAGGGACTCAGCAATCTCGCACCCTCGCGATCAAGACTATTTAAGCTTATGGGTAAGGTAAAGGTATGAGGTGCAGCTGCAGCAAGCGAATAGCATATATGGTGGCTAACATATGCAAATGAGAGCGAGAAGAGAAGGCAAAGCACGGTCGATAAAAGTATGATCAAGAAGTGATCCTATAACAATCTACGTTAAGCATAACTCCAACAACCGTGTTCACTTCCCGGACTCCGCCGGAAAGAGACCATCACAGTTACACACGCGGTTGATTCATTTTAATTAAGGTCAACTTCAGGTTTTCTACAACCGGACGTAAACAAATTCCCATCTGTCCATAGCCGCGGGCACGGCTTTCGAAAGTTCAAATCCCTGCAGGGTGTCCCAACTTAGCCCATCACAAGCTCTCACGGTCAACGAAGGAATAGACCTCCACTCGAGATGTTCCGATCAGTCTCGGTATCCCGGTACAACAAGACATTTCGACAGGGTAAAACTAAACCAGCAACACCGCCCGAATGTGCCGACAAATCCCGATAGGAGCTGCACATATCTCTTTCTCAGGGCACACTCAGATGAGCAATCCGTACAACTAAAACCAAACCTCGAGTTTCCCCGAGGGGGCGCTGCACAGGGCTCTAGTTTGGACCAACACTCAGAGGAGCACTGCTCGGGGGGGTTAGAATAAAGATGACCCTTGAGTCTGCAGAACCCAAGGGAAGGTGGTAGGTTGTTAGTGCAAATGGTAAAACCAATGTTGGGCATTGCTGGAAGAGCTTTACTTAAGGCGAACTGTCAAGGGGTTCCCATTATAGCCCAACCGTGTAAGGAACGCAAAAATCCGGGAACATAACACCGATATGACAGAAACTAGGGCGGCAAGAGTGGAACAAAACACCAGGCATAAGGCCGAGCCTTCCACCCTTTACCAAGTATATAGATGCATTAATTAAATAAGATAGATTGTGATATCCCAACAAGTAAACATGTCCCAACAAGGAACGACATATCCATGTACCAACAAGGTACAAACTTCAATCTTCACCTGCAACTAACAACGCTATAAGAGGGGCTGAGCAAAGCGGTAACATAGCCAAACAACGGTTTGCTAGGACAAGGTGGGTTAGAGGTTTGACATGGCAATTTGGGAGGCTGACAAGCAAATGGTAGGCATGTAGCATTGGCATAGCAAAGAGCGAGCAAACTAGCATAGCAAAGATAGTAGTGATTTCGAGGGTATGATCATCTTGCCTGAAATCCCGCAAGGAAGAAGAACGAGTCCATGAAGAAGACAAGCGGACGTAGTCGAACGGATCCTCACAAACGCAATGTTATCGGAACCAACCCGAAGAAGCAAACACCGGAAAGGAGCAAACAACATAGTAAACAACCAACACATAATCATGGCATGATGCACAATCGAGTATGATGCATGTCCGGTTTAATGAAGCATGGCATGGCAAAGTGCACCAACAATCCTACAAATTAAGTGGAGCTCTAACATGAGACCACTCCGTTCCTTGCCAGTGGCTCTCGGAACCCCCCGGCGACACAACTACACTACCTACGTGACTTCCTTTAGTTCCCCTCGTAGTTTATGTCTCAACCCATACATTAAGGACCTGGTCTGGCTTTTACATGCGAAGGCAGGTGACGCAATGGTACCACACACAACCTCACTTCTATCATGCAAAAGTGTTAAATCGAGTGGGGCGCCCGCCAGTACAGGCCCAACGATGCCAATTTCCGAAACATCCTTCATGAGCAATCGAGCCGATCTAATAGATTTGTGTACTCGTCTAGTTGTCACCAAGCCCTAATAACACAATTCAGATTTTAGAGTCTTGCCTTTGAATAGTGTGTTTCTCTCATGCATCAGATGATGTTCTATTCCTCTTTCGCGAGTTCCTATAGGCTTCTAGTGCATAAAATTCTAACCCGCACCGGACCAATTTGACATATAAAGTTTGATTTGGAAAACCGAGCCCTATCGGGTTAAATTTAGTTATGAGATTATACAAGCATGTTTAATTACCAACTGGCAAATAAAGTCCCTGAGCCAATGCTTTTAGCTCTATACAACCACTCATTTTAGGACATTTTAAACGATGCCAAATGTAATAGTGAACATATATCATTAAACTAAAGACAAATCTGAGCATTCTTAATAATAATAATCGCTGACTCATTTTACTCCGCGAATGCACTTATATTGTAGAGTTATTATATGCAATAACAGTAGAGGGAACTTTTCTGTAATAAACAGCAATCTGCGGATAATAGCTAAACATCACCCAAAATGAGGAAACAACAGCATCGCCGAATCTGCTGACTGGGCCTGCTCACAGGGCTGAGCCCCCAAGAAAAACAATAATAAAAATGGGGGTGGTCGGGCGGAAGAGCCCCCCGCGGGGGGCCGTCCTCCTGCTCGGGCCGGCTGGCCTTCTGCTTCGCGCCCGCCCGACCTTGAGGTCTGGGCTGAGGAAGAAGTGGCGCTTGTGGCCCGAGAGCAGAGAAGGGCCGGATCGGGGCGACGCGGTCAACGGGCACGGGTGCTGCTCGTCCTCCTCTGCTCGATCGAAATAGAGGAGCGGCGCGGCGAGGGATGAAGGGCACAGGGAGGTGCTTGGCGCGGCGGCGGTGGACTCCGACGCAATCCCGGCGATGCGGACGAGGTGAGGAGGAGCGGAGGGAGCCTGCACCGGGTCTGGGCGTTCGATCTGGATCATGGAAGCAGAGGCGGGGCGAGGTACTTGCTGCAGGACGGTGACGCGGGGACTTGGCGAAGGCAGCGGCGACAAACGGGTCCGAGTGCTCGAGGAGCTTGAACGACGGCAGCGGGATTCCTGCTGGCTTGCTCCGGCGGCGGGGAACTTGAGGCAGTAGCGAGGTTTGGACGGCCATGGCGGACTCCATGGGCTTGGCGGGGCGGCGCAGGTGGTCCCTGATCAGAGAAGCGAGAGAGAGGGATGAGTGTTGGTCGAAGAAGAAGAATGGGAGGAGAAGAACGGGAGGGGCGGCGTAGCTCAGCTGCTGGTGTTGGCCCGGTGCTCCGGCGAGCGGCGACTGAAGGTCGAGGAGGAGCTCCTCTTGCTGCTCGCGTGAGACAGGGAGGAGGAATCACTCGGACAGGAGATGGTGGTTGGCTGAGGGGATTTTTGGATCGGGGAAGAAGCTGGTTGGCTTGGCGTTGAAAACAAAGGGAGTGGCGGCGGCGTGGGGATTGGATGGATGGGACAAGGTTCCTAGGATCTAGGGTTGGTCTAGTTATATATTGAGTGGGTTAGATTAGGGGCTATCTCGTCCCTCCAATCAAAATCGGACGGTCGGGAAGAATAGGCTAGGGAGCCCAAATAAGAAAACGGTGACGTTTTGTAGACGTTTGGGGATGATCCGGACACAGCGGTAACGACTGTCCGAGTCAGGTCCGGGACAGCTTTCGGGCGCGCGCGAGGAGGGTCGCGGGCTGACGATTGAGGTTAGGTAAGGCCTGGCAGTGAGTAGTGGGCTGTGTAGACGGTCTCGAGCTGAGAGAAGAGAAGAGGGAGACCCGGCGTCTGTTTCCGGAGACTGAAAACGTCCGACGTTAGACCGGCTACTATTGCCGCTATATTTATCCGTTGGGGCATCAAACGATCTCCGAATGCGATGAAACTTGACAGGCAGTCTATCTACACTATAATAAGACCACACATCAACTCTCATCCCATTCCGAGAACATTTTCTGGCCACTTATGAAATAATATTTCGGAGATGCCGCGGGCGCGTGCAAGTGTGGCTGGGCTCAGAACGGATAACGGACGGAACGAGGAGACCGGGATGGATGCAAGTTTTAAAGCATGATGATGCAATGCACATGATGACATGATAAGATGCAACACGCAAGCAAATGACAAGGCAACAACAGCGAATAACTGGCGGACACCTGGCACATCGGTCTCGGGGCGTTACAGTGTGGGAGCCTCTCCTTCGACCAGAAAGCCACAAAGCCACGGATCGTCAACCCGGACGCCCTGAAGACTCGCCATCGAGCTTATCTTCTCCGCACGGCTTCTAGACGCCGTCGACAAATTCGCCACTTCCAGGTCGACCCCGAGCCCACTAAGATGCGCTAGGAACCCCCAGTGAGCTCCTTCGCTGTTTCCCCCTGTCCCCATGGCATGTCGCTTGCCGTAGTGTCATTCTCGCCATGACCGAAGCTCACCGTCCTCCATTGCTGATGCTCTACTTACTGTCGAGCTCGTCTCGCCTTGCACTGCTTCCCGTCGTGCTACGGGTGGCCCAGCGACGCTGCCCAGACTCTCCTTTGGATCGCTAGTGCACCGCAGCACCCTGCCCGTACATGGCCGAACTCCGGCCACCGCTCCACCCGTCGCCACCGCCGCTACACTTCACGCCGGCACCTGCTGCTGCCTCCTTTAGATGCACCGCACTGCCAGATCACTGTACCTGTAAACCACGCGCAAAGCGGTGCTCTGTACCGCCGTCTCGAGCAACTCCGGCGAGTCCCTGCCATTTCTGTGGTCGCCGGCGTCAACTGCTGACGTGGCGCTGGCTTAGTTAGCACTAATGACCCCACTAAACACCCCTAGTGCCACTGCCATGTGGGCCCTGTGCCTGTTTAGATTAACTTAATTTTCTGTTTAGATTAGTTCATAATCCAGTGGGACCCACACGTCAGCATTGACATGCTGACGTGTCTGTTGACCGGTCCCACCTGTCTATGACTGGAGCCAGCACCGTGAGACTGACCAGTGGGACCCACTGGTCAGGTTTGACCTAGACTGCACCTGTTTACTCGCTGACGTCATAGTGACATTATGTTGATGCAATAAAGCATTTCCTGGATTTGGCTTATTTTAAATGTATAAACTTCAGAAAATCATAGAAAATAATCTATAACTCAGAATGAAATAATTTATATATGAAAAATAATCAGAAAAATCCAATCTATCCATCTGTACTAGTTTCATGCATGATAAATAAACTTAACCCTACTCTTTAGATCAAAACATGATAATGCATTATATGAGTTCATAACTTGAGTTTGAATTTGAACCCTTGGTTCAAATAAGCTCAAACCCTTCTGTTCTAGTTGCTTTAGCTCAAATCACAGAATGTTGCCATGTCACATTCATGCATCATATTGTTGCATTGCATTATTGTGTTCCTTCTCTGTTGCCGGTATTTGTCCCCTCTCAGTAGAGGAGGTTCCAAGGATGAGTTCGATGACACCGATGAAGAGGTATACTATCTTCAGAAGTGCCAGGTAAGCCAAACCCCCTTGGTCATTCCGATACAATCCCACTCTCTCTCTCCGGCTCTCTTTTACTGCATTGGGACAACAACGATTCAACTCTTACATGATGCGGTAGTTGAGCCCCTTTTTCCTCTGCATGACCTGTCATTGCCACAGTAAATATATGAAACCCACTAGCATGAGTAGGAGCTGTTTGAGCCCTGATGTGCCTACTCATTCATGCTTGTTTGTCATGCCTGCTACTTCCTAGAGTTGAGTCGGGTTATATTCATCAGGGATGAATTGGAATGGTGATGAACATGTCCTACCGTGTGTGAGCTAAGTGTGTGAACACGATTTGGTAAAGGTAGCGGTGAGAGGCCATGTAGGAGTACATGGTGGGCTGTCTCATTGAAACCGTCCTTTGTGATCCATGAACAGCTACTACCACGCATTGGGCTCCGGGCACTGCAAGCTCTCTCTCGACATATTAATCAACCTGATCTCTGTCCAGGAGTTGCAACTAGTTTCTGGTGTTTGTAGGATATGTGTTGGGGGCCGTGCGTAGCACTGACCCTAGGGGTGGGCTATGATGCGGTAGAGACACGAGGCATGGTGTACCGGGACGCCCGTTCGGTGCCTTGGGAACCCTGCTCTCATCGTTTGGGGCCGTGAGCAAAACCCCGGCCAGATATCATTGCGGATGGAACCCGTATAGACGATAAACCGGGACTAGAGACTTGTGTGGTTAGTCAGGTTGTGGCCGACACCCTCGCCAGGCTTCCGCTTCAGGGTTGCCGAGATACATGACGTGTACATGGTGGTAATTGGCAAGAGCGTGTGTGAAGAAGTACACCCCTGCAGGGTTAACATCATCTATTCGAATAGTCGTGTCCGCGTAAAGGACTTCTGGGTTGCCTGTACAGTTCATAGACAAGTGAAAGTGGATACTCTAAAATGCGCAAGATAAGTGTGAGTGCTATGGATGGCGTTCTCGTAGGGAGATGGGAGCGGATCCATAGTGGTGTATTGATATGGTGAATATGTGGACTCGTGTGCGCCGCCTCAAAAGAGTTTAGGATAGCCACTGAGTCAAAGCTGGCTTGCTGCAGTTAAACTCCACCACCCCTTTGTTGACACCGATGCATATGTAGCTAGTTCTGATGTAAGTCTTGTTGGGTACATTTGTACTCACATTTGCTTAATTTATGTTTTTGCAGAGAGACTTCATTCTCGCTAGTAGTTCCGCGTGGACTTCGACATTTAGCTTGTTACCTCAGCTATGATCTTGTGCCCTCGGCACTGTCTTGTAGATAGTCAGGCTTCTTAGCCTTTTTCATTTGTAGTTGTTTGTACTCAGACAAGTTAAGCTTCCGCATGTGGTTGTTGCTTGTATGCTCTGCATGTTGGGTCATGGGACCCACAATTGTTATACTTGGCTCCTCAGAGCCTAATGAATAAATACTTTGAGTTGTAGAGTTTGGTTGTGATGCCATGTTGTATTTGCACATATCGAGCATACTGTGTGTATGATTTGAAATGCTTGGTATGTGTGGGATTCGACAACCTAGTTGTTTATCCTTGGTAGCCTCTCTTACCGAGTAATGTCTCCTAGTGCTTCCACTGAGCCATGGTAGCTTGTTGCTGCTCCGGAACACATAGGCTGGCCGGAATGTGTACTTGTTCGTTCCTATGTCTGTCCCTTCGGGGAAATGTCACGTGGTGTCTACCGGAGTCCTGTTAGCCTAGCTGCTACAGCCCGGATTCACTCGCTGATGACCGACACGTTCGTTGTTGGGTCATGTATGCTTGTCCCTAGAAGTTAGTGCCACTTTGTGTGTACGACTAGTCATGTAGGCCTGGGTTCTTTGTCATATCGATGCTAGCGATACTATCATATACGTGAGCCAAAAGACGCAAACAGTCCCGGGCTAGGTAAGGTGGTACCCGTGGGAATACCATGTGTGAGGCCGCAAAGTAATATGATGTGTTACATGCTAGATCGGTGTGACTTAGGATCGGGGTCCTGACACCAAGTCATCCATCTCGGTCACACCGAGATCACTAAGTTGATCTAGGTTTTCAATCTCGGTGCAACCGATTAGAACTTTTCGGTCACATCGAGTTGTAGTAACTGCTCACAGTTTTGCATCTGGGTGCCACCGAGTTGTTCCACTCGGTCACACAGACATGGTCAGGTTATATATACTGACGGGTCAAATTTTGGAAATTTTTCCAAAACCTTTCACCCGCGCATGACCTGCTCTGCCTCCTCGGGTCTCCGGATCGTCCTCTCACCGCCAGCGACCTCCTGCCGCTGGTCTCTGCCGCCATCAACGGCAATCTGCCCCGACGTTGTTGCCGTAGCAAGTTCACCGCCGAAGTAGGGTATGAACTTGATCTTTGTGCTATTCCTTAACTCCGATTCGTAGCACATTGCTTTTCCATGGTTCTTGCCACGTATGAAATCATCCTGTACAGCGAAAGCACCCCGTAGATTAGATTTGATTTGAAAATTTAGGGTTAGGTCTCCGCCGAACTCATCTCGGACCGACCGAGTTGTAGTAATTGGTCTCACCGATTTGGCTTAGGCCATTGCACATGCGTTTTCGGTCTGACCGCAAATTGCAAATCGGTGTGACCGAGTTCAATTCTTTGTGAAACCCTAGCAGTCTCGGTGCCACCGAACTGTGACTCGGTCTAACCGAGTTCACTAGTTTAGGTTCCAAAAGCTGCTTCGGTATCACCGAGTTTACAAATCGGTAGATCCGAAATGCTTTCCGTGAAGAACTAAAACTAAGTTTTTAAGTCATCTGTTTTCCAAAAACTCTGCACTTTGTTATGCTCATCTACTCTACCTCATCCACAACCTATTCACAGGGTCTGCTGATAGTTTGCATGTAAGATGTCTTATCAAAGTGACAGCCAGAACAAGTCTGAGTAGCAGGTTCAATTGAGTGAGGGCACTAGTCTCGCCAGCACTAGTCTCCAGGAAACTTGCCAAAGGCAGCAACCAGATCCAGGAAGAAGAAAACCTTAGAATCTGAAGATGAGGACTATGTGGCTGTTGAGGAGGAAGTCAGCTCCAAGAGAAAGGTGTTGAAGAAGGAATATGGCACAACTGCTATAGTTAAGCCAGGGATGAACAAGAAGGCACCAGCAAAAAGAGTTCCTATGTCTAAGGCCAGAGCCCTCAACTGCAGAAACCTCCAAGCCAATTGAAGAGGTAGTTGGAGAAGGAAAGAAAAGGAAGGAAAGGGTCAAGAAGACCACTGGCAGAGTACTTGGCAGTTCATCCATAATGAGAGATCCAGAAGAAGAGGAAGAGAATGTTGCACCAGCTCCTAAGGCTCAAAAGCTTATGGGAATGCAATCAAGTCAGGGGCTGCTCCATCTAAGCCCAAATCTGCTCCCAAGACTACTACTTAGAAACCCCCAAAGCCCAAGAGGAACACCAGAAGTATACCTGCTGAGGAGAAGAACAAGGCCCCAGTGCCTGAAGCTGAAGAAGAAGAAGATTCTCATGTTTTGAGGAAGTTGAAACCCAAGATCCCTGACCACAATGATGCTCATCCAGTCGCTCAGGACATGCACATCAGGAGAGACTCAGGATTGAGATTGTGGAGAGAGTCTGATCCATATGCTGCCAGGAGGAGGACTACGGGTTCCATACAAAGGAACAGCCAGATATCTATGAAACCATTCTACTTGACAAGAAGCCCATAGTGTGTGACATGAGATGGGTCGATTGGGAATTCATCCAGGAAAATGAAGACCACTTCCCATGAGTGTATGACAGCTTTAAGGTTTGTGGAGTAGATGAATTTGTCGGACAAAAGCTCACTAAATGGAGTGATGAGCTGATCATGCAGTTTTACTCCACTGCCCACTTCTATCCAGATGGGAGGATAGTTTGGATGTCAGAAGCTACTAGGTACCAGTCCACAGTTGATGAATGGGCTAAGCTGATCAATTCCCCTGCAGAGCATGACGATGACTTGTATGTATATGCCAAGAAGAAGAAAGACCACAACTCCTTGGCAAACATGTAAAAGGAGATCCCTGACAAAGCTTTGGAAACACATAATCTTGGATCTGTACACTATCTGTTGTCTGGTCTGCCTACCATTAACTGGATCTTAAGGCACACTCTGCTACCCAAGTCAGGAGATCACAAGATGATCAGAGGGCATTCTATCAATCTGCTCCAAATGTTTGGTGTCCCTCAGAAGTTCAAGGTTATGAGCTTAATGGTAGAAACAATCAAGAGGACTGTTGCTGACCAGAAGAGAAGTTGTGGGTATGCTCCACACATTCAGGAGCTCATCAACTCCAAGATGGGCACCGGTACTTATTTGGTAGACAAGGAGCATCTACCCTTATATCCTGATTTTGAAGACAATATCGTTGTGATGACTGAGGAAGATCCATCATCTGTGCAAGAACGTGTGAAGAGAGAGAAGGCAAGGGCAGAGAAAGCTAGAAGGATGCCAACTGCCGAAGAGGCATCTCAAGTATTCTTGAAGAGCAAGCAAGATCAACTTGGATATCTGATTCAAGCTACACTGAGGATTGAGAAGGGCTTGGCCACCCTGACTCAGAATCAGCAGAGCCTGGAGAGGATTCACTACTAGGAAAAGGCTTATTAGTCGCACACCTGTTTTGGCCATTAATGGCGCACTACAGGTGTGCCACTATCATCACGCCACTAGTAACATATACTAATGGCGCACCCCTGGTGCGCCATTAGTATACTAGACTATAGTGGCGCACTAGGCAGTGCGCCATTAGTAAGTCATACGGTGCGCCATTAGTATGCCTCCCAGGGGGCCATATTTACCTTGTGCTCTGGGTTACTAATGGCGCACTAACAGATAATGCGCCACTAGTATTTTTTATAGCAGTGCGCCACTAATGTGCTGTATGGTGCGCCACTAGTATGAATATTAGGAATTTATTTTCTTTTCTGATAATTGCACAGGTTACAAAATATATTACTGCACAGAATATAGACAGCACAACGTATAAACAGCAGATTCATCAAATACAATAGAAGATTAGTCTCCGAATACAAATCATCATATTAGTCTCTGAATTCAAAAGACCGAACAAAGTTAGAACATTACAAGTCTCGAGACTTCGTGTAGCGAGTTTGTCGAAAGTAATACTGCATTCGGAGATAATTGAGAGATGTGTCCTCTATTATCTCCATGCTACTGCTACTGCTATGCCTAAACATGACTTAGATTGAACTGAGGCAACATGTGGTGCGTGTTGAAAGTAATACTAATCCTAACTTGTTCAAGTTTGGATTGTACTACTTTCGACATGTACCACATGCATGTTGCCTTCACTTCAATCCAATCCATGTTCATTTCACCAACAGATATATAATAGCTCTTCATGCTCGCATCATGCATCATCATAATAACAAGTCCTACTAATCATCATCATACAACTTCTACTCGTTATTAATAACAAGTCATACGATCATCATCCTCATAGTCATCGAACCAACCCTACTTAATTGTTCTTAGCACAAGATCATCAGTATTAGGTAGCACCTAAATACCCTCTTTAAGGTAAAATATCATAAAACAATATAGACCCTGACTCTCCATTACGGAGAATGGAGATCATCCGGTCTACAATTCTTGCGCTTCGCTTCCTTTTGCTTCCAAGAACCTCCTTACGACTGTCCATACAATTTCCATCCTTTGATCTGCATGCCTCCACTTCTTTTAGAAATCTGGTATTGACAGTTGAGATTCGTAGGATGACCTGGATGTATATTCAAAACATTAAGGCTACCTTTCTGATACATCAAATGAGGCACACAATTCTCTGGAATTATCTGTTGAGAAACATAGTAATAACTTCATAGTTAGCAATGATGTACTAGTTTTAGAAGTATGCAAAAGATGCACGGATGTCGTAATAGTAAAAAATCTTACCAGGGTATCTCCATGGTAGTTACCGTAGTTCAACACATGCACTAGTGGAACGTTTGGACCATAATGTTGAGGAGTTCGATTGTAGATATTGTAATTCTGAATGTCACTACAAAATCCGACTAGATGATTTTTCTCGTTGTAAGTTAATTCGGAGCCATCGGTGTAGTGGGTTTTGTCTACCATCTCCCGCACATTCTTTGAAGAATGAAAATAAGATGTTAGTGGAAATAAGCTGTCAACTTTTTTGAAATGAAAAATATAAATTAGTTAATAATTAACTATGTTTGAGAAACTCACATAGCGGTAGAACTGGAGGCGTATCAACAAGGACCCAATGTCCATATTGTCTTGGTCGATGTCAGGATCACCGAGATCCATGGTGACAAGCATTCCCTCATCAAAACCATACATCTTGCAAAATGCTTCCCAATTTTTGCAACCAAAATGGGTTACGCTCCCAGAATTATACAGATTTACTTCAAAATCCACATCATGATGAGTCCTTAGGTGAATTTTCTTTGTTTCATAATAATGTTCATGGTCTTCAAAATCCATCCTCTCTAAGACATAGCATCTTGCATGGCATGGGATAAGCTATACTCAAATTGTAAAAGATGAAAATTACACGTTGAAATAGTTGAAGTCATGCTTAATTATGAAAAAAACACTTGTTGCTGTTGTGTACCATTTCAACTTCGAAGGTCTCCTCATGCTTAATGCCGAATCACCGATCATCGTCCAGGTGAGGCCTGTCGCACAAACCTCAGTCGTCGTGGCACCAGCCGCACTCCCTTGGGAGACTTTCATCGTCCGATGACGACATTTCCTACGTTCATAATTCAAAACTACATCATCTCTTGCGTCCGATGACTTGTGCATTTTCAGCCAGGCCCAGTGGAGTTGGCCTAAAAACATTTCTTTCTTTAAGCCTGCTACATTCATCTCAAGTATTTATGGTCAAGGGTTAGCAGGGCCATCCAAATAGAATATGTGGTATGGGCTTTTTTAGTAGGTCATCCTACCAGATTAGGGTTTATCGATGACGAGAAACTGACATTAGTAATAACTATGAGTTGATATCACACTTCTATATGTATAACACAACAGGCAGTTGATCCTATTTAATTAAGTACTAAGATACCCCGGCCCATGCATTAGTCGTAAGTACCCCATATGTCCTATTTTTAGCAAAGTCATGCTAAAATTCACGGAAAATTTTAGCATGACCTTTGCTGAAAATAGCACATATGGAGTACCCGAATTTGCTGGAACGGAAGTTAATCGACATTCCGGCAAACTCAAGGGCCTCTCGGGGTACTTGCAAAATCATTATCCCACCCCCGCCCCGCTGCAACCCCACAACACCCCACAATATCATCATGACATGATGGTCGGAGAAAAAACCGCCCAATATCATCACGACACGATGGTCGGAGACAAAACCCAGCAATATATCTTCTAGCCATGAAACTCTACCCTGATTCTCCTTTCTTCCTCTTTTTTCACTTAAACCTGCAAACATGTAGGGAAAGCAATTAATACAAGGCACAAAAATGGCATGCTATGTAGCCTTAATGCTACAGAACATATGAAATATGTGCCAGCAATATATATGATATAAACTCCAATAATTTTTTAATAAAAATAGTAGATAAAAAAGTAGCAAGCAAGCAATTCATTTGACTAACTATTTAATTGTTCTGGACTCCAACAACCACTTTGTAGACAAGCAGGAAAGTGGTTGTTCATGGATAGCTGAAGGCGGTTCTTCCTTGAGGGATGTGTGATCTATGATGGTGATGTCTTTTTGCTTAATTGGCTTTGCTTACTCCTATGAGGAGCACTGGATTGAATCAACGACTCAGAACATGTCAACTGCATGTGTAGGCATAAAGCATGTTGTTGGGATGGAGGTGGTGGAATCCACTTGTTGTCTGGCTAAGAGGTTGAAGTTGGCACTGATTAGTGCTGAAGTTGGCACTCTTTAAATTCAGAAAAGAAAGGGCACCACATAATATTGATGGACAGGGGAAAGCTTTGCAATTGCACGCACAAGTGTCAAGCACCAACTTAATAGCCAATCCTAATAAATCCTTCCCATGACAGTACGACGCTCACTCTCGGTTCCACACATAATATTATTCTCCCGCATTAGCTAAAATGGCTAAAACCGAATGTGATAATCCTAGTGTTCTCTTGTGGTGGTGGTGAGATGCCCATATCATGCATTGGTGGGCAACGATGATTAGATTAAACTGTAACCAGGCACATACTTATAGGTGTTTGCTAATATGAAAAAGCAGTGAACCTTTGGGTACAAAGGAGTGGACCTGAACGGTGCAAACAAAAAGAAACTGATAAAAAAGACGAGTGTTGTGTTCCCGGGGGTGGAAGAACATGACAGGGCCAGCGGACGATTACTAACTCAATCAAAAAGTGATTATTACCCATGGAAATGGCACCAAATCCCTCCGGATCATTAACAAGGGAGGATGCAGACAGGGGACTTCAATCAATTGAGCATCAGTAGCACAGGGGCGTAACCAGATGGAACGGAATTGGGTTGGAAGGGCAACTAGCAAGCAACAAGCAGAGCAGTAGTGTGGTGGCAGAAGAGAGCAGCATCAGCAGCAGGAAAGAGCAACGCCAAGGCAATAGCGAGCAGCGGCCAAGCAGCGAACATCAACAACAGCATTAGTGCAGTCAGCAGTGCAACAATAGCAGTGGGGGTGGTGCGACAACAGTCGGCATGGGCGCGCGCGAGCAGCAACGGGCGGACGAGCACGGGCGAGGGATGGCCAGGGGCGCGCAGGCGGATGCGTGCCCAAGGGCAGGAGCAGCGGGGCACAACAGAGGAGCCCGGGGCACGGGCCGGCTGTGGGGTGAGCGCGAGGTCGACAGCGGCGGCTTACGACGGCCTATGGAGGCGGATCGAGGGGGGGAATGGCTGAGGGACTCACCAAAGAGATCGTGGCAGGCTCGGTGAAGGCCGGGGTGGACCGGAGAGACGGTGGCGACCGCGAGATGGCGATGGCTCGAGGAAGAAGAAGTACTCCTCCTCCTAGTGCTCCGGCGGTGACTCCGGCGGCGGAGCGGGCGCGGGGGTCGTGAACGGCTGTGGAGAGCGGGCGCGGGGGGTTTGCTCGGTGGCGGTGGAGAGCGAGAGCGGGCGAGGGGGGTCTGGCGAGGGAGGGGGATCGATCTGGTGAGGGAGGGTTAGCGAGGGGGAAGGTTAGCAATGGTGCACCTCCTAGGGGTGCGCCATAAGTACGTTGATAGCAATGGCGCACCTTCCCCTGGTGCGCCATTACTAACCATTTTTTTGGATTTTTAGTTGCATCTAATATTTTTTTAGAAAATGACGATCAAATTTGAAAACATTTATGAACGTGAAAAAATATCATCAAATTTGTTATTTGAAAATATTTATGAATATGAAAAAATATCACCAAATTTGTTATTTGAAAATATCATCAAATTTGTTATTCGAAAATATCATCAATTTTTTTTGGATTTTTAGTTGCATTCATTTGTGAATTGGTAAAACATTTATGATTTTGAAAAAATATCATCAAATTTGAAAAAAGATATTCATGAATTCAAAACGTGCCCATGAAATTTAAAAATATTCATGAGTTCAAAAATATTAATAAATTCAATAATTTTTGTGAGTTAGAAATTCAATACCAGAATAAACACATAAATAGATATTCATGAGGACTAGAACAGAAGAAATATCATTAATAGTTTTGCAAAACAAAAAAAATTGTTAGTAGTGGCGCACCTTGGTTGTGGTGCACCATTACTAGTTTGAACTAGTAATGGCGCACTGTACCCTGGTGCGCCATTACTAGTTTTGGAAAAAAATTGTTAGTAATGGTGCACCGTGTGTGTGGTGCGCCATTACTAGCTAAAACTATTAATGGCGCACGGTGCGCTGGTGCGCCATTAATAGTTTCGGAAAAATAAAAATAAAATAAATTTTGCTAGTAATGGCGCACCGTGTGTGTGGTGCGCCATTATTAACGAGGACACTAATGGCGCACCTGTATCTGGTGCGCCACTGCTATATAGCAGTTTGGATATCAGAAGGTACTTCGTACCAGTCCATAGTTGATGAATGGGCTAAGCTGATCAATTCCCCTGCAGAGCATGACGATGACTTGGATGTATATGCCAAGAAGAAGAAAGACCACAACTCCATGGCAAACATGTACAAGGAGATCCCTGACAAAGCTTTGTAAACACATAAGCTTGGATCTACACACTATGTGTTGTCTGGTCTGCCTACCATTAACTGGATCTTAAGGCACACTCTGCTACCCAAGTCAGGATATCACAAGATGATCAGAGGGCATTTTATTAATCTGCTCCAACTGTTTGATGTCCCTCAGAAGTTCAAGGTTATGAGCTTAATGGTAGAAACAATCAAGAGGGCTGCTGCTGACCAGAAGAGAAGTTGTGGGTATGCTCCACACATTCAGGAGCTCATCAACTCCAAAATGGGCACCGGAACTTATTTGCTAGAAAAGGAGCATCTACCCTTATATCCTGATTTTGAAGACAATACCGTTGTGATGACTAAGGAAGATCCATCATCTGTGCAAGCACATGAGAAGAGAGAGAAGGCAAGAGCAGAGAAAGCTACAAGGATGTCAACTGTTGAAAAGGCATCTCAAGTATATTAAAGAGCAAGCAAGATCAACGTGGATATCAGATTCAAGCTACACTGAGGATTGAGAAGGGCTTGGCCACCCTGACTCATAATCAGGAGAGCCTGGAGAGGATTGTGGAGACAAAATTCTATGATCTTGATCTGAAGGTGACTAAGATTCAAACTGTAGTTGAGCAGCTTCAGGAGGAAGCAGAGGAGAGGAAAGTAAAAGCAACCACTGATGCTTTTCAGGGTGTGCCATGAGGTCCAAGGTCTGCTGCAGTGCCAGTCTCATATCCTAGAGCTTCAGTGTCAGCACCAGCAGCTACAGCTCCAGTGCCACCTCTAGCACCCAGTCCATCAACTCGAACTACATCATCGAAAGCCTTCGTCCTTGGCGTTCTATCTACACCACCTCCCAATGATCAAGCCTGACAGACGTATAGCACTATGCATTTTCAAACTTTTTGGTAACTTGTTGCCAAAAGGGGAGAAAAATGTATAGATCATAGGCTTCGAGAGAAAGTTTTTGTTTTTGTCTCTCTTGCTTTTTGGTTGAACTTTTATTGTGTGCTTGCGTGAGATACTTTATGTCTGTCCTTGTGAGATACATATATGATCATGTGGTTGATCACTTGCTACATTAAAGTTTGGTTGAATGATGCTACCCTTTATATTCCTTATATGATCATTCACTTGCTTGGTGATGAGTGCATGCTTTTGATTTCTATCATTTTGAGCGCTCCACCAAGATGTATGTCACATGGAAGAGTAACCCATGATCCTAATCGATTGTGCATTCGCATTCAAAAGAAAATATTAAATGATGCACAAATTTAGGGGAAGCTCTTGCTTATCACATACTTCTCAAAGTGACGATGTTTTTCAATCTTAAAATCATTTGTCGAAGCTTTGATCTATATGTTGTCATCAGTTACCAAAAAGGGGGAGATTGAAAGTGCAACTATCCCTGGGTGGTTTTGGTAAATCCTAACAACATATAGCTCATTGAGCTAATGCTATTTCAAGATAAATATTTTAGGAAAAGCTCAATGATTGGCATGGCATGGATTAGAAAGTGGACCCCTCAAAATGCTAAGGGAA
This sequence comes from Triticum urartu, assembly GCF_003073215.2. Taxonomy (NCBI): domain Eukaryota; kingdom Viridiplantae; phylum Streptophyta; class Magnoliopsida; order Poales; family Poaceae; genus Triticum; species Triticum urartu. Next base: position 41,512,220 of record NC_053023.1, on the reverse strand, counting down.
AAAAGGACTGGCGCATGCTCAAAGCACACTACTCTACGTTTCATTTTTAGTGATCCAAGATCACATTGAGTCCATAGGAAAGCCAATACTATTAAGAGGGGGTGAGGTGTTGCTTAATGAGTTACTTGCTCAAAATACTTAGTGATATGCCCGAAAAACCCTCAACTACTTTCTCATATCCAAATATGTTCCAAACCAAAAGTCAAACTCGGCCCCACCAATTTGATCTAACCGGCGCCATCGAGTCCACTTGACATAGCCACTGCCACAAACCCTAGTATTTTTGGTCTCACCAACAGGGATCTCGTGTCAGGACCCCGATCCTAAGTCACACCGATCTAGCATGTAACACATCATGTCACTTTGCGGCCTCACGCACAGTATTCCGACAGGGGTCACCTTACCTGACCCGAGACCGTTTGCGCCTTTTGGCTCACGTATATGATAGTGTCGCTAGCATCCATATGACAGAGAACCCGGGCCAACATGACTAGTTGTAAACCCAAAGTGGCACTAACTTACAGGGACAGGCATACATGACCCAGCAATGAATGTGTCGGTCATCAGCGAGTGAATCCGGGGTGTAGCAGCTGGGCTGTAGGATCTAGAAGTAGATGTGTCTAGAGGGGGGGTGATTAGACACTCAGTGCCAAAGTTGCAATTTTTAAGCTTTTTCGGTTTAAGTGGAGTTTAGGCACAATTTCAACAAACACAATACATATCAAGCAAGCATGCAAAGAGTATATGAGCAGCGGAATGTAAAGCATGCAACTTGCAAGAATGTAAAGGGAAGGGTTTGGAGAGCTCAAACGCAATTTGAGACACGGATGTTTTTCCCGTGGTTCGGATAGGTGGTGCTATCCTACATCCACGTTGATGGAGACTTCAACCCACAAAGGGTAACGGTTGCGTGAGTCCACACAGGGCTCCACCCAAGGGCAACGGTTGCGCGAGTCCACATAGGGCTCGACCCACGAAGGGTCCACGAAGAAGCAACCACCCACAAAGGGTCCACGAAGAAGCAACCTTGTCTATCCCACCATGGCCATCGCCCACACAGGACCTGCCTCATTAGCGGTAGATCTTCACGAAGTAGGCGATCTCCTTGCCCTTACAAACTCCTTGGTTCAACTCCACAATCTTGTCAGAGGCTCCCAAGTGACACCTAGCCAATCTAGGAGACACCACTCTCCAAGAAGTAACAAATGGTGTGTAGGTAATGAACTCCCTGCTCTTGTGCTTCAAATGATAGTCTCCCCAACACTCCAACTCTCTCTCATAGGATTTGGATTTGGTGGAAAGAGGGTTTGAGTGGAAAGCAACTTGGGAAGGCTAGAGATCAAGATTCATATGGTAGGAATGGAATGTCTTGGTCTCAACACATGAGTAGGTGGTTCTCTCTTAGAACATATGAGTTGGAATGATGTGTGTGTTCTGATGGCTCTCTCACTGAATGAGAAGGAGGTGGAGGGGTATATATAGCCTCCACACAAAATCCAACCGTTACACAGTTTTCCAATCTCGCTGGGACCGAATCAATAAACTCGGTCGGACCGAAAATGTAAACCTAGTGACCGTTAGTGATTTCGGTGGGACCGACTGGATCAACTCGGTGGGACCGATGTGCTAGGGTTAGGGTAAATCCAAAACTCGGTTTGACGGATTACTCAAACTCGGTGGGACCGATTTGGGTAATAAGTGAAACTGAGATTTGGTCAAGCAAACTCGATGGGACCGATTGCATGTCTCGGTGGGACCGAGAATATTGCAATGGGTAACAGAGAGTTTGCAAGCCCATCTCGGTGAGACCGAGATCCCATCGGTGAGACCGAACTGATTAGGGTTTGGCAGTGGCTTATGACAAGTGAAACTCGGTGGCGCCGGATAGGAAGAATCGGTAGGACCGAGTTTGGCTTAGGGTTTAGGTCATATGTGGAAGTGGGAAAGTAGCTGAGGATTTTGGAGCATATCATTAAGCACATGAAGCAAGAGGCTCATTAAGCAACACCTCATCCCTCCTTGATAGTATTGGCTTTTCCTATGGACTCAATGTGATCTTGGATCACTAAAATGTAAAAGTGAAGAGTCTTGAGCTTGAAGCTTTAGCCAATCCCTTGTCCTTAGCATCTTGAAGGAGTTCCCACAACCTTTAGTCCATGCCACTCCATTGTTGAACTTATCTGAAACATGCTAAATAGAAGTGTTAGTCCAACAAGAGATATGTTGTCATCAATTATCAAAACCACCTAGGGAGCACTTGTGCTTTCAATCTCCCCCTTTTTGGTAGTTGATGGCAACATACATCAAAGCTTTAGATAAAGATATAAACAACAGCAAGTAAAGCTTTGGAAGAACATGTAGCAAGCATAGGCTCCCCCTACATGTATGCACTCATGTAAATATGAAATATAGAGGCATGTGAGAGCATAATCATGACAGAGTAGGCAATGTGTTACATGTATCTTGGCCATATGCATCAGAGCAAAAGATTATCAAGGAAAATACCTTCATGCTCATGAGTCCTTCTTGCAAACAGTATGTACATAAGCAAGAACTCCTCATACTCATGATTTTGATGCATATACTTACCTTGTGGTCTCGAGTTGGCTTAGGATGGAATGAACCTGCACAAACAAGGTTAGATAACACAGGTACGTCCACTAGCCAGAGCAAACAAAAGAAACCACAAGAATACCAAGACTGGGATGACATGTAGAGAGTGAGTACAAGGTACCACATTGGATTCAACATGTCCCCAAGAATAAAGATATGCAATGAATTTGGCTGATTTCTTCTCCCTTAGGTGTCTTGCTCCCCCTGAATCTTACATGGGATATTGGGAGAAGATAGGAAACAGAAAATCAGAGCTGAAGGATATGAATAGAACTTAATTCAAATGAGTTCATATGAACATGTCTTTCCCCCAAAAATACATGTGGCATCTCTCCTCTTGAACATCAAGCATCTGGGATCCTTGAGTATTTTCTCTCCCTGGAAATCTCTCTCTCCCCCCTTAACAACATCTGGGATCCTTGAGACTTTCTCTCCCCCTTGAGGTCTCTCTCTCCCCCTTAATACTTTCTCTCTTGTAGGTTTGGTCCTTGAGACTGTTTCTCTCCCTTGATGTGATCTCTCTCTCCTACAAGCTTTGATGTGATCTCTCTCTCCCCCTTTGACATCAATTTCCAAGAAGGTTTTTCCTGGAATCTGCTGAATAGGTTTGGTCCTTGAGATTCAGCACAAAGCAGAGGATAAAATTGTGATGCTTGTGGAGGACAAGATTCATTGAGGGGAGCTGGATCAGAAGAAATGTAGAACAAGTGGCAAACTGTTTTTCTGATTGCAAAGTCGGTGGCACCGAGTGGCAAATTTCAGTGGTACCGAAAAGATTCGGTTGGACCGAAATTTGCAAGTCGGTGAAACCGAGTTTACACAGAGAAAAACACTTGTCACCTCAGTGCACTAGTCAAGTAAGATCTCACAAAGATTTGCAATGAATTAGCTGAAGGATTTGCAAGGAATGTGATGCAGAAATATGCAGAACAAGAACAAAAAGGAAAAGAGTGAAAGTTTCTAGATGAAGTTTTTTTTGTGTGAGAGAGAAGGAAACAAATATGCAAGGAACAAATGCAATAACTCAGAAAGGAACACAAGAGAACTTCATCAAGAATTGGGCGGTGACATAGTCACCTATGTTAGAGTATATTGACCTAGGAGTCAAGTGAGGACACTTGATCATAGGTCATACTCATCGTTTAAGCTCAAAATGGGGTTACCATTTTTCGTTTAAGCATCTTGATGTATTCACATCTTGTTGAGTTGCTTTGACTCATGTCTTGGAGTAAAGCTTCTCTAAGATGGAATGACATACCTTGGGTGGTGATGTGGTTCTTGCTCATGTAGTTGAACTTGTGTGGGTGCTCAGAGTTGATGTAGTTCATCAAGAGTTGGGAGCACCACTTGGAGTTTGAGTTCATCTACCTACATGGGTTAGTTCTTGCAAGGAAGAGCACTTGTGTATCCAAAAATGACAATCATGAAGCTTAATATAGAATTTGTCAAAGGATATGTTTGAATGGTTTTGTGCTTCCTTGTCTTCAACCACTATTGTGTAGAGTCTTGGTCTTGTAGAGATTGCTCAAGATGTGAGTGAGTCGCAATCTCATGGAATTAGATTCAACCAAGCACCTACATGGGTTAGACAACATGCAAGGTGCAAATATATCCAAGACATAAGATAGTTATCATAAGAGATACATCATGGATTAGTCATAAGCTCATGTCTTGCATGTATCCAATGGAGTTTCTACTCCAAGTTTGAAGCATCAATGATGTTCAATTCTCCTCTCAACCTGCAAAACGCTTTTTCATCAAGTGGTTTAGTAAATATATCCGCTAATTGCTTGTCGGTGCGAACATGCTTAAGATTGATGTCACCCTTAGCAACATGATCTCGAATGAAATGATGATGAACTTCAATATGCTTAGTTCGAGAATGTTGTACAGGATTATGACCAATTTTGATAGCACTTTCATTGTCACAAAGCAGTGGAACATGTTTCACATAAATCCCATAATCTTTAAGAGTTTGAGTCATCCAAAGTAATTGAGCGCAACATGAACCAGCGGCAATGTATTCAGCTTCGGCGGTGGATAAGGATACCGAGTTTTGTTTCTTGGAAGACCAAGACACAAGAGATCTAGCAAGAAATTGACAAGTACCCAAAGTGGACTTTCTATCAACCTTTTCTCCGGCATAACCCGAGTTGGAATAGCCAACAAGATCAAAAGAAGACCTCTTAGGATACCAAATGCCAAAATTTGGTGTATGGATTAAATATCTCACTATCCTTTTCACAGCCTTAAGATGACAATCTTTAGGAGCAGCTTGATATCATGCACACATGCATACACTTAGCATAATATCGGGACGTGAAGCACATAGGTATAACAATGAACCAATCATAGAGCGATAAACCTTTTGATCAACTGGTTCACCATCTTTGGTTAAATCATTATGTCCACTAGTAGGCATGGGTGTAGACATACCTTTGCATTCTTGCATATTGAACTTCTTGAATAAGTCCTTGGTGTACTTTGTTTGAGAGACAAATGTACCTTCCTTAGTTTGCTTGATTTGCAACCCGAGAAAGAATTTGAGTTCACTCATCATAGACATCTCAAACTTTTTTGACATTAGCTTTCCAAACTTTTCACTAAAGAGAGGGTTAGTTGAACCAAATATGATATCATCAACATAAATTTGGCATACAAATAGTTCTCCATTAACCCTTTTAGTAAAAAGAGTAGAAGCAATTTTACCAATTTCAAAACCACTTGTAGTAAGGAACTTGGACAAGCATTTATACCATGCTCTAGGAGCTTGTTTAAGACCATAAAGAGCTTTGTGAAGTTTGTAAACATGATTTGGTTTCATGGGATTGACAAAGCCGGGAGGTTGTTTGACATAAACTTCCTCCTCTATTTCTCCATTTAGAAAAGCACTTTTAATGTCCATTTGGTACAAGGTGATATTATGGTGATTAGCATAGGCAAGTAAGATGCGAATGGACTCAAGTCTAGCAACGGGAGCATACGTCTCACCATATTCCATACCTTCGACTTGTGTGTACCCTTGGGCGACGAGACGTGCTTTGTTGCGGACCACTTGTCCATCTTCATCTTGCTTGTTGCGAAACACCCATTTAGTACCAATGATGTTGTGGTTGTTGTCGGGCTTCTCAACCAATGTCCAAACTTGGTTTCTCTAAAAATTATGTAGCTCTTCATGAATAGCGTTTATCCAATCCGGATCTTCCAATGCTTCTTCAACCTTCATTGGTTCAATGCTAGAGATGAATGAATAGTTTTCACAAAAGTTAGCTAAACGAGTTTTTGAGCGAGTGATTCTCCCGGTTTGTATATCATTGAGGATTTGCTCGACGGGATGATCTTTGGCAATTCTTACTCGAACTGATGAGAGCTTTTGCTTGGGTCTTCGTTGAACATCTTCTTCATCTTGTTCTTCTTCTTGGCCTTCTTCATTGTTGACGTCGTCGTTCTCTTGTCGTGGTGGAGAAGGAGGTTGTTGATGTTCATCTTGACGTACTTCCTCGTTTTCTTCATCTTGGTGTGTCCCACTTTTGGATGCTTCCGTGTCGATTCTTGGTTCACCTTGTCGTGAAGTAGAAGCTTCCACTTGGACGGATGAAGTACTCTCCTTCACCTCCGTTGGACGAATTTTGCCAATGGACAAGTCTTGAATTTCTTCTGAAGGGTCTTTGTATCCTACATCAATTGGCAATTGCTCTACTTGTGAGCCATTAGATTCATCAAACTTCACATCTACCGTCTCTTCAACCTTTCGGGTGAAATTGTTGTAGACACGGTAAGTGTGAGAGTTTGATCCATAACCATGTAGAAAACCTTCATGAGATTTAGGAGCAAACTTTGAACGACGATGCTTATCAAGAATGTAGCACTTTGAGCCGAATACTCGAAAGTATCCAACTTGAGGCTTGTTACCGGTGAGGAGCTCGTATGGCATCTTGCCGAGTAGCTTGTGAAGATATAAGCAATTTGTTGCGTGACAAGCTGTCTCAACTGCTTCTGCCCAAAAGTGCTTTGGCGTCTTATATTCATCAAGCATCGTTCTTGCCATTTCGATGAGCGTCCGGTTCTTTCTCTCAACAACTCCATTTTGTTGAGGTGTGTACGTGGCCGAGAACTCGTGTGAAATCCCTTCTTCGTCAAGAAATGTGTCCACATTTGCGTTCTTGAACTCCGTTCCGTTGTCACTCCGAACCTTCTTGATCTTCACATCAAACTGATTTTGGGCCTTCCTAGCGAAGTTTCTGAAGATCTTCTGGACCTGCGACTTGTCATTAAGAAAGAACACCCACGTAAATCTTGAAAAATCATCAACTATAACTAGACCAAAAGAATTTCCACCGAGACTCTTGTAGGCGTTTGGACCAAAAAGATCCATGTGAAGTAGCTCGAGTGGCCTCCTTGTGTTCATGATGTTCTTCACGGGATGTCTTCCTCCAACCTGTTTACCTGCTTGACAAGCACTTCAAAGTCTATCCTTATCAAATATGACATCGTTAAATCCAAGGATATGATTTCCTTTA